>NW_016811338.1:1295765-1353259 GCF_001698545.2 Rhinopithecus bieti
AAAAAAATATATATATATATATGGAGGGATTAGGGAGCAGAGGGTGTAGGGTTGATTAAAGCCAGGGACGATGGAAGAAACTCTCCTTTTTCACACTTCTCAATGGATTTCACTTTTAATACTTAAGTAATTCTACTGTCTCACTTCTTTGACAGTTTTCCTAAATCTTTTGTTTATGTTGTCATGTCCTTCATGTTATTTGGCCTTTAAGACAAAGCTGAAAGTTACAGAAGGCAAATTTGAAGAGGGTAATTTAATAAGATTGGGAATCAATGATATTATAAAGTAGTTTTTTGGCTAAGAGAAAGACGCAGAAAATGCTTAATCATTCAGGTAAAATGATTAGGCTTGGCTCAGTTTTGGTATTTTTCTAATTTGTAACAAACAGGTCAAGTTCTCCCCAAAGGCCTAAATCAGGAGGTGTGACATTTCAGGACCTCTGATGGATTCGATAGCATTGTTATTATTGCAGGGATAGTAGAATGTTCTATGTCAATGTGTGTGTGTTCATGCATTGTGAACCTTTCTCATGCCTGCCAAAGGGGTTTCCTTTTCAGAAGTTCAAGGATTTTGTTTGTCTTAGACTTTGAATGAGGATATGTTTAGGAAGATGTATTTCAAAGTTACTGAGCAAATTCCTCCCATATCTTTCTCTGCCTTCCCATATTGCTTTTGTGATTCCATAAACTGGCTAAATGGAATAGAAGATTTATTTAAATTTCTATCTAATTTGAAATTTGTGTATCTGTATTATTGATATTTGTGCTCAAAAAGATGCACTGTACTTTATGATTTTGAAGGAAAGCATGTTTTAGCGTTTCTACTTGAAATATCAGAACACTTCTCAGGCATTAAAATGACTAATGTGAATATGAATACATAATAATTTGTTAAAAGTGAAATGTATAGATTAGTTTTACATAAGACTAGAAAAGGAAAGATACGTGTGTATATATAGACATATATGTACATATACACCCCAAATATCATATATTTGTGTGTGTACATTTTGTGTATGTACCAGTTATATATAATATGTAATAAATGTATATTGTAAAATATCTAAATTGTAATATATATGATAATAGATAATGTATGTGTGTATGCATACAAATAAGCCAATTATGTATAGACACTTGTATATACACATATACACAAATACAAAATACATTGGAAAGAAGTTATACGATTCTTAAGCAAATTTATTTTTATGCTGTGGTTTTCAGTAATAAATTGTATCCTTCAGGGGAGTTCTAATTAAATATACAAATATTTCTTCAGTGCTTTATGTTTAATGACTCTGTGCTAGGCACTAGACCATTTTATACAACCTTGTATTATATCGTATAAACTGGGGTCATATATGTTATGTTAGAGCTCTTTATGTTTGGAGAATATAAGGTAAACAGGCTTCTAATCATGACTCTTGTGTGGCAAGTTTGTGCTGTGGATTTATACTATAGGTTGTTTATAATGGTTAAATAGATAAATTTTGAGGAAGTAGTTTTTTGTTTGTTTGCTTGTTTGTTTTGAGATGGAGTCTCGCTCTGTCATCCTGGCTGGAGTGCAGTGGCGCCATGTTGGCTCACTGAAACCTCTGCCTCCTGGGTTCAAGTGTTTCTGATGCCTTAGGCTCCAGAGTAGCCGAGATTACAGGCACCCACCACCATGCCTGGCTAGTTTTTGTAGTTTAGTAGAGATGGGGGTTTTGCCATGTTGGCCAGTCTGGCCTTGAATTCTTGGCCTCAAGTGATCCACTGTCTTGGCTTCCCAAAGTGCTGGGATTACGCGCCCGGCCAGAGAAGGTAGTTTTTAATGATTATGCAAAGTATAACTTACTGACTTGTTTAGGAGAGACAAAATTTCAATTTGTTTTAGGAAGTCACTTATGAAAATGCTAACAAGTGGCCCAGTGGAAGGCTGCCCATAGTTTAAGAAAGAGTAGAGCTTGGGATTCAGTACAAGCTAAGTCCAGAGGAGACGGCCTTTGCCAGCCTCAGGAGAGTAACAGAGTTTAGCAGTAGGATTCTGGACTGAGGAATAATACTGTAGCTAAAAGAGAACTCATTCCGATTTGGGAAGCAGACTCATATTAGAAAACGCAAGACAATCTACTGAGAATTGGTGGAAGGAGAAGATTTGGAATAGGCCGATAAATATTGCAGGGTATTCCTATCAGATCTGAAGGATTATAATAAGGCAGTCTCCTGTGTAGCCATCTCCTCTTTTAGCATCTGCACGGATCATGGATCACCCCCCACCTCCATCTCCTTTTTTGGACTGCCCTAGATATACAAGAGATGTCCCCAGCAACTGTGGTTGTCTGATGAGACTTGTCCCCTTGACCACAGTTTTCGATCCAGTGTAGACTCCTAACTGAAGGTGTTAACCAGATTTACTTTCCTAGGAATGTAGAGATTGGACCTGAGCAACACTGGGACAGAAGCCATCTACTTTATCATGGTGTCTTGATAAGTACTGTTCAGACAGTCCTGAGCTCAAATACTAACTCCAGCATATGTTGAGAAGGATACCTTACCAATTGGAGTCTCATTTTTCCTATTTATAAATGGTTATAACAATCTATCCCTTATAATTTTGTTGTGAGAAAATGAAATACAATATATATAAATGCTTAATGAATGACAGTAGTATGTGCTCAATGAGTGTTAGTTTCCTTTCAATGTATTCTCCTATCTTAAGAGCAGTGAAGTTTCTTTCTTTCTTTTTTTTTTTTTTTTTTTGAGATGGAGTCTCGCTCTGTCGCCCAGGCTGGAGTGCAGTGGTGCGATCTTGGCAGAGCAGTGAGGTTTCTTAAATTACACTGGCAGTTTGGGCCTTGGTGATAGTCTCTTAAAGCCAAAAACAAACTTTTCTTATAATGGAAGAAAAGTAAGATGTTGCAAATAATTTTAGCAGCTGCATTTCCCTTCTTTTGCTAAGATGGGACTCAATTGAAGAGAGGACAATCCTTGAATATGAAAAAAGTGATGGCATCTGTGTGTAGGATGCTTTATAATAGCACAAAAATTGAAAGAGTTTTTGCCAAACTGAGAATCCAGTGAGAAATGAACATTAATTGATTTCATGTAAACACAAGCATGTAAGCATCATGCCCTAGATTTTAGCACCTGAACAACATTTGCCTTAGTTACTAAACTGTTACTCAGCCTTCCTTTCTTATGAATTTCTTAAAGTGGAGCCAGCGTCACCTAAAAAAGAAGTCAGGTGGGCCCAGAATTACAGCAAAAATATCAATGAGGGAGGGTAATAAAAACTAGCAATAGATCTAACCTGTATCTGGAATGTCAGCAAAGCAAGTTAATATAAACTGGAGACAGAGGTTGGAACTTTTGGTATAATATGCCTCTGTAGTCCTTTCGCCAAAATTTTGATCTCAATTTACGTAAAATATTCTTTAATCTTTTCATTAGTGAAAAGGCAAACTTCATTGCATACACACTCTACAGTATCAAATATATGATGATTCTCTCATCTTCCCTATGACAATATTGCTCTCTAAACTTTTTTGGCTAACATGAGGAGTGAAGAGAGACAAGTCTTTTGTCTCTGAGATGTGACCCTGGGAACTTCCACCTATTCTCCTTTTTGTGAACTGACATAAAAGCCTGGGCTGACATTTCAGCAATGGTATGCAAAGGGCTAGCAGTAAATATTTGGGCTTGGCTGGCAATGTGGTGGTCTAAGGAAACGATTCAAGGCTATTTCCTGACTCGGGGAGCTTTCCTTGTAATTGTTTCACAGAAGACTAGAGGATCTCCCTCTTGGGCTATAAATATAACTGTATTATGCCATATATGAATACATGAAGTTCAACAGGGATAGGGTTTCCATAATGGGAGGGCTCTTCACAGATACCCTATTTTGACCGCAAAGGCATGACTGCCTCTCATGGGGTGACAATGGGGTTTTGGGATCCTGCACTCTTTGCCGTTCCTTCTGTTGTATGTTGTCATCGATAGATCTCATTGCTAGACTATGTGTCATTAGTACTGTAGGTCACCTAACATCTTGCATGACAAATCGGTAGTCTCAGGCATATAGATGACATAGTCAAATGTCTACTTATATATAAAATGTTTAAATTCAGTTACGCATGTTTAAGGTAATATAATAATTCAGAAGTGTCCTTCACACTAATATTTGGGAAACAGTTGTAGTCAAACTGCCTTTGCAGTTTTGAAAGCAGTGCCTTTGCCATCACGACAATGGCATTTTGAACCATCAAACACAGTTCTTTCCATGCCACTTTATCTAGCTGTCTAGAGTGAGTTATTGCAATTTTAATATCTGTATATGGAGCTGTTACTGGAAATATTTTCTCAAGCGCCAGCTTTAGGACATTTGGTTTTTAATTCATTCTGAGTGTACATTTATGTGATCTCGATTGCTCTTCCAGCAGATCTTTAAAAGGCTTGTTTAAAATGACAACTGCAGTAGAAACAGCTAGGTGTCCACAAACAATTGTGTGCTATCTTACACTGTTTAGAATCATTACTAGAAAGTAGCTTCCTAGCCAAATTACATTTTCCAAGCCCCTTCCAACTAGTCGGTCCTAGGTGACTAGTTCTGCCAGTGAAATATTAGCAGAAGCAAAGCGTGCCACTTCTGGGATAGGACTCAGAGAGGATCTGACTTTACCACATTATCTTTCCCCACTTGTGGGCTGGTTGGCAACTGTTTTATGTAAAGAGCCAGATAGTAAATGTTTTACGCATGGCTGGCTATGTGGTCTCCGTCACAACTGCTCCACTTTGCAACTGCATCATGGAAGCAAATGCAGGCAACACATAGAAAAAAGGGTTTGGCTGTGTTCCATGGGCTGTACTTTGCTGAACCCTACTCTAGAGGTTTGGGATGGAACTAAATAAAAATAATCTGGGTACTTGAATCACTGCTGGAGAAACATCTCTGGACAGCTAGGAGTGACTGCAGTTCGCTATTAACTTAGCAAGACCTAAACATTTGTTGTTTTAAACAATGAATATTTGGGGATTTGGAAATATATTTGTTCCAGAATCTAGCATTGCCCTAATACCAAATCCAGCAGAAGACTTGGAGATATGTCTACAGGAATTATTACTAAATGTGAATTGTATTTCTTGTTAGCTAAAAAACAATCCAACCAGATTCTATCAGTTTTCAGTGCTCAAAACTGGAACATTGTTTTAGACTAATATGTTTTCTCCAAACTGCATTTACTGTTCAAAATAAAGTAAATGACAGTGTCCTCTGTAATGTAATAAATCTTTTTAAAACTCAAATACAAGGTGACTTTTTTTCTGGGGGATAATTTTAGGGAAAAGTTCATCTTATATTGCAATAGAGGTTGCTGATTGCTTTCGCAGCTTTTATGGCACCAGGTGTTGGGAACTAAAGAATGCAATGTCAGGGAGAATTGTGTCAAAGTCTAGGTGAAATTGAATCATTTCCCTTTCTCAATCAGAATCTGTGTTTTATAATGGAAAGGACATAAACTTCGAGTTTGGATACACTTTGGTTAAATATTTGGTCTACCTTTTGACAATTTATTTAACCTCTCTTAGCTCAAGTGTTTACTTAGAAGTGAATAATCTAACCTTATGGAATAATCTAACCTTAATATTCAAACCTAATGATTTGAATATTAAATGAGGTCATGTGTACATAGTGCTTAGTTAACTCTTGTTTCCCTCCAAAAGAAATCCATTTTCTTATTTTCCACCTGAATTAGGTAATATACTTGCTGTATGCTTCTGTAGTAAACCAGACATAATGGAACATTTTAAAAAATATTCCCATCAAAAAAAAATAAAATTATAAGATGAGCTACAAAGTAAGAGAAAATGCATTCAAAATGAGCAAACGAGCCATAGACTGAGAGAAAAATATTCAATGTGCATATATCTGACAGGGACTTATGTCCAGAATTAAAAAAAAAATGAGATACCATCTCACACCAGTTAGAATGGTGATCATTCAAAAGTCAGGAAACAACAGGTGCTGGAGAGGATGTGGAGAAATAGGAACACTTTTACACTCTTGGTGGGACTGTAAACTAGTTCAGCCACTGTCGAAGACAGCGTGGCAATTCCTCAAGGATCTAGAACTAGAAATACCATTTGACCCAGCCATCCCATTGTTGGGTATATACCGAAAGGATTATAAATCATGCTGCTATCAAGACACATGCACACGTATGTTTATTGTGGCACTGTTCACAATAGCAAAGACTTGGAACCAACCCAAATGTCCATCAATGACAGACTGGATTAAGAAAATGTGGCACATATACACCATGGAACACTATGCAGCCATAAGAAAGGATGAGTTCATGTCCTTTGTAGGGACATGGATACAGCTGGAAACTATCATTCTGAGCAAACTATCACGAGGACAGAAAACCAAACACTGCATGTTCTCACTCATAGGTGGGAATTGTACAATGAGAACACTTGGACACAGGAAGGGGAACATCACACACCGGGGCCTGTTGTGAGGTAGAGGGAGCGGGGAGGGATAGCATTAGGAGATATACCTAATGTAAATGACGAGTTAATGGGTGCAGCACACCAACATGTATGCATATGTAACAAACCTGCACGTTGTGTACGTGTACCCTGGAACATAAAGTATAATAAAAATAAAAAACTAAAAAAAATTAAAAAAAATGCCTACAGTGATTGTTAAGAGGACCAACAAAACAAGTACAAATAAGCAAAGACTTGAACACACTTCACAAAATAATACAAATGACCAACAAGCGTATGGAAAAGTGCTCAGTAAGTTGTCAAAAAACATCCAGAAGAAGGACTAAAGTTACTGAAAACACCGAGTATTGCTGAGGCTGTGGCATCATTGAAACAATCATGCATCAGTGGTGGAAATGGGAAACGGTACTTACTTTGGAAAACTTAGCAATAAAGAGGAACAAACTACTGACACATGCAATAATGTAAAGAAATAGCACAATTATGCTGAGCAAGAGAAACTAAAAGCAAAGGAGTTCCAAATATATGATTTAATTTATATGAAGGTCTAGGGCAGGTAAAATTCATTTATGGAAATAGAAATCAGAACAGTAGTTTCCTCTGGTAGGAGAGATCAAGTAGAAAAGGACCAGAGAAAGATTTTTGAGTAATGAAACTGTCCTGTTTCTTGATTGGTGTGTTGATTGTATGAGTACATATATTCATCAAAACTCACCAAGCTGCACTCTTTAGGTTTATGCTTTTTAGCATATATAAATATTATTTGATAAAGTGTATTACAAAAAGAACATGAATAATTTAGATGATTTTTTCCCTTATAATCATGAACTTAACACGTTGTAGATATGCGTAAAATCTTGTACAGATGATCAGTTTCAAGTCTGATTCAGTTACGGTATTCTAGATTTGTTCTTTTCTCCTAAAATGAATTTCATTGCTCATTCTTTCATTATGTTGCTACTCTCATTTACGATTAGATTAACTGGTTCCCAATAAAATCTAAAAACTGCATCTTGTTTCTTTAACATGTTAATTTTCATTATTTGAAATGCATCATTTTATAATACATATTAAATACACATATTTCACTATTTTTATTAAAAATCTCTATTTGTAAAGTGAAGAGTTTTCCAAGTCATATAAAAATGTGCAGTACATTTTCAGTTTTCTCCAAATCATTGACCAATATGCAATTATATAAAATTTACAGATCCGATGTTAAAGGAAAGAAAGTAGCTGAAATGAATGCATTAGTTAAGGACTGTAATCTTCAAATCAAACAGTCACAGAAAGGATAAAAATGACTAGAAAAGGATCCCTGCTGTTAATTACTTTGAATACTTTGGTAATGTTTAATCTCATATTGCCAAACAGAATAACTTATATTCATTTTTTAACCAAAGTTTCCTGTTTTGAGGGTGATAATAAACATATAAACCAAGAACTAGATATATTCTCATTTAGGATTAAAACTTTCGGCCTTTGGAACAGTATCCTGGTAACTTTTGGTATAGTATTGTGGTGGATAATTTTATGTGTCAACATGACTAAGTAAAGCAATGCCCAGGTAGCTGCAAAAAAAGTATTTCTGGGTGTGTCTGTGAGGATGTTTTTATAAATCAGAATTTGACTCAGCGGACTGAATACAGAAGATTTACTCTCACCGATGTGGTGGGCATTATTCACTCTGTTGAGAACTCAGATAGAACAAAAAAGCAGAAGGAAGAGTGTATTTTCTCTCTCTGCTTGATTTGGAACAGCTATCTTCTCCTGTCCTAAAACATCTGAACTCCTGCTTCTTGGGCCTTTGGCCTCTGGGTCTGACACCTGCAACCCCCCATGTTTCACCCTTCTCCAGCTTCAGACTGGAAGTTACATCATCCTCAGCTCCCTGATTCTCAGGCTTTCAGTCTCGGACTGAATTACACCACCAGATTTCTTGGTTTTTCCTCCAGCTTGCAGATGGTGTATTGTGGGACTTCTTGGCCTTCATAATCATGTGAACAAATTCCCATAATAAATCTCCTCATATATATTTTCTGTTGGTTCTGTTTCTCTAGAGGACACTGATTAACATAGTTTTATCTGTCAGCCATGCCTCATGCATACAAAGAAGACACCCATTAGATATGTGTTAAATGAACAAAGGAGTAAATGCTTCTTCTGATTCCTTGTAACCCCAACTCTCTCAGCACCCACACTCTTCTGGGCTAGCCTGACCTGCAGTCAGGTGCCATGCTTCCTTAAACCACTATCTTGATATGGTCTAATGTAGGGGAAATGGAGCTTATTTACTTTGTATCCAACTTTTCTGGTCTTCTTCATAATTGTTTGCCCTCTAAGAATGAGGGAAAATTAATTTTTAGATAAGTTAGACTTAAAACTGATATGATTGGGTCTGTTTTCATGCCCAAATCTCATGTCAAATTATGATTCCCCAGTATTGGAGGTAGGACCTGGTAGAAGGTGACTGGATAATGGGGGCGGAGTTCTTATGAATGGTTTACCACCATTCCCCCTTGGTACTACAGGGTGAATGAATTCTTATGAGATCTGGTTGTTTAAAAGTGTGTGACATCGTTCACCGCCCCCTCCTGCTTCTAACTATGTGAAGTGCTGGCTTCCCCTTTATTTCCCACCATGACTGTAAGTTTCCTGAGGTCTCTCCAGAAACCATGCAGATGCCACCATGCTTACTGTATAGCCTGTGAAACTATGTGTCAATTAAACCTCTTTATAAATTACCCAGTCTCAGGTATTTATAGCAATGTGAGAATGACTAATACAAAAACCTATCTTAATGCAACAATTTAGAAAGTACTTTTAGGATGGAGATTCAAAATATTTAATGATTATTTTTGCACTGACCTGAACTAATCAGAGGGTCTCCCTGAACCAACAGAAGAGATGCTCGTCCTCAACAGCCATGTAGCTGCAAAGAGTTAGGGAAGGCACAACTGAACACCCCTCCTGTCTTTAGATGGTGTTCAGTCTTTACGTAAAAATATTTAGGTTCTCAGATTTCTATCGGCATNTGTTCTCACTCATAGGTGGGAATTGTACAATGAGAACACTTGGACACAGGAAGGGGAACATCACACACCGGGGCCTGTTGTGAGGTAGAGGGAGCGGGGAGGGATAGCATTAGGAGATATACCTAATGTAAATGACGAGTTAATGGGTGCAGCACACCAACATGTATGCATATGTAACAAACCTGCACGTTGTGTACGTGTACCCTGGAACATAAAGTATAATAAAATAAAAAACTAAAAAAAATTAAAAAAAATGCCTACAGTGATTGTTAAGAGGACCAACAAAACAAGTACAAATAAGCAAAGACTTGAACACACTTCACAAAATAATACAAATGACCAACAAGCGTATGGAAAAGTGCTCAGTAAGTTGTCAAAAAACATCCAGAAGAAGGACTAAAGTTACTGAAAACACCGAGTATTGCTGAGGCTGTGGCATCATTGAAACAATCATGCATCAGTGGTGGAAATGGGAAACGGTACTTACTTTGGAAAACTTAGCAATAAAGAGGAACAAACTACTGACACATGCAATAATGTAAAGAAATAGCACAATTATGCTGAGCAAGAGAAACTAAAAGCAAAGGAGTTCCAAATATATGATTTAATTTATATGAAGGTCTAGGGCAGGTAAAATTCATTTATGGAAATAGAAATCAGAACAGTAGTTTCCTCTGGTAGGAGAGATCAAGTAGAAAAGGACCAGAGAAAGATTTTGAGTAATGAAACTGTCCTGTTTCTTGATTGGTGTGTTGATTGTATGAGTACATATATTCATCAAAACTCACCAAGCTGCACTCTTTAGGTTTATGCTTTTAGCATATATAAATATTATTTGATAAAGTGTATTACAAAAGAACATGAATAATTTAGATGATTTTTTCCCTTATAATCATGAACTTAACACGTTGTAGATATGCGTAAAATCTTGTACAGATGATCAGTTTCAAGTCTGATTCAGTTACGGTATTCTAGATTTGTTCTTTTCTCCTAAAATGAATTTCATTGCTCATTCTTTCATTATGTTGCTACTCTCATTTACGATTAGATTAACTGGTTCCCAATAAAATCTAAAACTGCATCTTGTTTCTTTAACATGTTAATTTTCATTATTTGAAATGCATCATTTTATAATACATATTAAATACACATATTTCACTATTTTATTAAAATCTCTATTTGTAAAGTGAAGAGTTTTCCAAGTCATATAAAATGTGCAGTACATTTTCAGTTTTCTCCAAATCATTGACCAATATGCAATTATATAAAATTTACAGATCCGATGTTAAAGGAAAGAAAGTAGCTGAAATGAATGCATTAGTTAAGGACTGTAATCTTCAAATCAAACAGTCACAGAAAGGATAAAATGACTAGAAAAGGATCCCTGCTGTTAATTACTTTGAATACTTTGGTAATGTTTAATCTCATATTGCCAAACAGAATAACTTATATTCATTTTTTAACCAAAGTTTCCTGTTTTGAGGGTGATAATAAACATATAAACCAAGAACTAGATATATTCTCATTTAGGATTAAAACTTTCGGCCTTTGGAACAGTATCCTGGTAACTTTTGGTATAGTATTGTGGTGGATAATTTTATGTGTCAACATGACTAAGTAAAGCAATGCCCAGGTAGCTGCAAAAAAAGTATTTCTGGGTGTGTCTGTGAGGATGTTTTATAAATCAGAATTTGACTCAGCGGACTGAATACAGAAGATTTACTCTCACCGATGTGGTGGGCATTATTCACTCTGTTGAGAACTCAGATAGAACAAAAAAGCAGAAGGAAGAGTGTATTTTCTCTCTCTGCTTGATTTGGAACAGCTATCTTCTCCTGTCCTAAAACATCTGAACTCCTGCTTCTTGGGCCTTTGGCCTCTGGGTCTGACACCTGCAACCCCCCATGTTTCACCCTTCTCCAGCTTCAGACTGGAAGTTACATCATCCTCAGCTCCCTGATTCTCAGGCTTTCAGTCTCGGACTGAATTACACCACCAGATTTCTTGGTTTTCCTCCAGCTTGCAGATGGTGTATTGTGGGACTTCTTGGCCTTCATAATCATGTGAACAAATTCCCATAATAAATCTCCTCATATATATTTTCTGTTGGTTCTGTTTCTCTAGAGGACACTGATTAACATAGTTTTATCTGTCAGCCATGCCTCATGCATACAAAGAAGACACCCATTAGATATGTGTTAAATGAACAAAGGAGTAAATGCTTCTTCTGATTCCTTGTAACCCCAACTCTCTCAGCACCCACACTCTTCTGGGCTAGCCTGACCTGCAGTCAGGTGCCATGCTTCCTTAAACCACTATCTTGATATGGTCTAATGTAGGGGAAATGGAGCTTATTTACTTTGTATCCAACTTTTCTGGTCTTCTTCATAATTGTTTGCCCTCTAAGAATGAGGGAAAATTAATTTTAGATAAGTTAGACTTAAAACTGATATGATTGGGTCTGTTTTCATGCCCAAATCTCATGTCAAATTATGATTCCCCAGTATTGGAGGTAGGACCTGGTAGAAGGTGACTGGATAATGGGGCGGAGTTCTTATGAATGGTTTACCACCATTCCCCTTGGTACTACAGGGTGAATGAATTCTTATGAGATCTGGTTGTTTAAAAGTGTGTGACATCGTTCACCGCCCCTCCTGCTTCTAACTATGTGAAGTGCTGGCTTCCCCTTTATTTCCCACCATGACTGTAAGTTTCCTGAGGTCTCTCCAGAAACCATGCAGATGCCACCATGCTTACTGTATAGCCTGTGAAACTATGTGTCAATTAAACCTCTTTATAAATTACCCAGTCTCAGGTATTTATAGCAATGTGAGAATGACTAATACAAAACCTATCTTAATGCAACAATTTAGAAAGTACTTTTAGGATGGAGATTCAAAATATTTAATGATTATTTTGCACTGACCTGAACTAATCAGAGGGTCTCCCTGAACCAACAGAAGAGATGCTCGTCCTCAACAGCCATGTAGCTGCAAAGAGTTAGGGAAGGCACAACTGAACACCCCTCCTGTCTTTAGATGGTGTTCAGTCTTTACGTAAAAATATTTAGGTTCTCAGATTTCTATCGGCATCCTTCTGCTTTCCATGATGGCATTTTGTATTTGGGTTGTATGGAGAAGGTTGGGGAATCTAGGAGCTTATATTATGTGATGTCAGAGTAAAAGGGCACCATGGACCCCATGCTGGTTGTTCTTTATAAAAATGACATTTTCGAGGCGGGCCGCGGTGGCTCAAGCCTGTAGTCCCAGCACTTTGGGAGGCGAGACCGGGTGGATCCGCGGTCAGTGGAGATCGAGCCCATCCTGGCTAACACGGTGAAATCCCGTCTCTACTGAAAAAATACGAAAAACTAGCCGGGCGATGTGGCGGGGCACCTGTAGTCCAGTTACTGCTGGAGGTCTGAGGCCAGGAGAATGGTGTCACCCCGCGGGAGGCGGAGCTTGCGTGAGCTGAGATCCGCCCTGCACCCAGCCTGGGCAGACAGAGCGAGACTCGTCTTCAAAAAAAAAACAGAACAAAAAAAAAAAAACAATGCATTCGGGTTTTCAGCTGGTATCTTTGAGTTGGGATAATTTTTCTTGGATTATTCAGGAATCAGTGGTGTTCTGCTGATTCAGCAATTCAGCATTGCCTCAACCTTGATACTGAGGACCCTCTCCAAGGTCTGTTTCTTCTTTGACCAGGTAGGGCCGCTCTGTCAAGGTCCTCAGCCACGCTTGCACAGATTTCTGATCTTATTCACATATTGTGGTAACAAAAGACAACTTGGGTTTCCTTTGGATAAATAAAAGTTTTCAGCAGCATCCTTTGATGGGTGGTACCAGAGTAGGTTGGAGAGCAATGGCCCTCAATGCACGTGTGTTTGGAGCAACCAAAATGGACCAAAGAAAAAGCTTTTTGCCTTTGCAGGTCCTCTCAAATATCTGAATGTTTCTAAAGTCATCCCTTTCTCTCAAGGCTGGAGGAAGTAAAACAAAGAGAAAATGAGACCCTGTGTGCCTTTCTTTCTCTGTCTCCCCTCTTCAGTTTTCCTCCTTTCCCTTACTTTTCAAGAACCACATGTGACTAGCTTGTCTTTTGTTTCCAATTGTTCCTCTTATTTCTAACTTCAGCCTTAGGGTTAATCAGTCATGCAAGGAAGTTTACAAATTGTTTTACCCATACTAGCCTGTATATATTAAATGGCAGCTCAGGGAATTTGTAAAATCCTTTTTTTATTGAAAAAGAAAAAAAAAAAAAAGCAGCCAAGCGCAGTGGCTCACGCTTATAATCCCAGCACTTTGGGAAGCCGAGGTGGGTGAACCACCTGAGGTCAAGAGTTTGAGACCAGGCTGGGCAATGTGGTGAAACCCCATCTCTACTAAAAATACAAAATTAACGGTATGTGGATGTGGTAGCATGCGCCTGTAATCCTGGCTACTCAGGAGGCTGAGGCAGGAGAATTTCTTGAACCTGGGAGATGGAGGTTGCAGTGAGCTGAGATCGCACGACTGCACTCCATCCTGGGTGACAGATCGAGACTCTGTCTCAAAAAAAAAAAAAAAAAAAAAAAAAAAACCATCTTCTAACTCTATTATCTTATTTGCTCTGTTATGCTGTCTGCTACCTTATGTTAGTGCTTCCTACCCCTTTTTAAAATTATCCTTCCCTAGAGTCATTTTAGATTCTTTTTTCCCTGATCCAGTTTCCTTTCTAAGGTTAGTATCTCCCCTAGTAGTCCAGATCCCATCCTTCCTTGCTTACCCATGGACATGACACTTTCTATTCTCTCCTCTCTTTCTTACATCATTAGTTTTTGTGTTTACTGGACAATTCAAATCAACATATAAACATGAGGTTAACTTCTGATCTTTAAAAATCCTTCTCTTAACCCCAGGTTCTCCTGCCAGTGCCTTATTCCTTTGTTTCAGCAAAACATTTTCAAAGGGCTCGATGTTCTCTGTATCTCCAATTTCCCTCTCCTTTGTTTTCTCTCAACCCAAATCAGACATTGTCTCCAATTCTTCACTGAAAATTCTCTTTCTTTTCATGGGAAAATATCTTTCTAATGTCTCCAGTGACTTTATTCTCACCAAATTCAATTGTCAAATGATCAGTTTTCCCTCCAATTCACTGATTGGTCCTTTTCAGGCTTTTTTTTTTTTTTTTTTTTTTTTAAATTGGATCTTCCCTTTCTTGCTGACCTTTTAATATTGGGCTCAACTTCTAATCTTCTTCTCCTGTCTATACTTACTCCTTTGGTGATTTCATCCAATCTCATCTTTTAAGCCATCTATATCACAGTGATTCCCTAAGTTCTATTTTAAAACTGGACCACTATAATTAGCTCAACACTTAGGTATCCAAAGTTGAATATCTAAGCTTCATGTCTCCATTAGGTGAAATCCCAAACCTGCTCCATCCACAGGCCATGTGATGACAACTCCATCCTGCCATATGCTCAGGCCAGAACCTTGGCATCTGCCCATGATTCTTTTCTTCTCTGACATACGACGTTCTATCTGCTAGGAAACCCTGTTGGCTTTACCTGCAGCATAGATATAGAGTCAGTCACTTCTCAGTCATCTTATCTGGGATTACTGCAAAAGTCTTTCCACTTATACTCTTATTTCCCTTTTTTTCTTATGATAGCCTGTTCTCAGGTACACCACCAGAGTGATTATTTAAAATTTAAATCATGTTACTCCCATGCTCAATATTCTGCAAAGTCCCCCATTTGAGAGTTAAAAGTGAAATTCTTGGGCCAGGCATGGTGTCTCGCACCTGTAATCCCAGCACTTTGGGAGGCCTAGACAGGTGGATTACGAGTTCAAGACCAGCCTGGCCAAGATGATGTCACCCCTGTCTCTACTAAAAATACAAAAATTAGGCATGGTGTTGGGCACCTGTATTCCCAGCTACTCAGGAGGCTGAGGCAGAGAATTGCTTGAACCTGGGAGGAAGCGGTTGCAGTGAGCTGAGATTGCGCCACTGCACTCCAGCCTGGGTGACAGAGCGAGACTCCGTATCAAAAACAAACAAACAACAACAAAAAAGTGAAATTCTTAGAGTGTACAATAATCCCTTCTCTGACCTGAACTCTGGTGTCTCTGATCTTGACTCCTCCTCACCTCCCCTCATGCCTTTGGTCCTAGCCACCTGGCCTCCTTGGAAGCTCCTCAAATAAGCCAAACACCCTCTTGCCTTATGACTTTTGTTTGGCTGTTTCTTGTGCCTAAAAATATCTTTTCTCAAATATCTGCATGGAGAACTTCCTCAATTTCAAATCTTTTTCCCTAAGTCACTTGAAAATTGCAGCCTGCACTGACCATCCTACTTAGAATTGCAACCGGCTCACCACTCAGTGCCTCTCTGCTCCTAATACGCCTTCCACTAGTATGTACTTTTTCATTACATTTCTTACCTTCTAACATACTATGATAAAGACCCCCAGTGCTCATTAACTAGGTGCTACTATAGATTTTCAAGCTCTTACTGCATTAGCATAGGGGCATGTAGCCACATTTGGCCAATCAAATGTAATCAGAAATAAGATGTGTTATTTCTTAGCGGAGGGAGTTTTTGCCGCCTCTATTTTTATCTCCTTTTGCCTCTCAGCACAGTGACTTCAGATGTCACTTTTTCAGATGATACATTCACAAGACGGATGCAGGTACCCAGCATATAACAGACTGTGCTGAGGGAAAGTAAACCTTTATGGTTATATGAGTAGCTATATTAAAACAATTCTATAGCATATTTATTATGTTTATTTTTATTGTCTCAGCTAGTACATGAGTACTGTTATGATGAGCATTTTTCTTTCTTTCGTTTATTGCTTTAGCCTAAGTGCCTAGATCAGTGCCTGGCCCATAGTGGACACTCAGTCAGTATTTGCAGGATGAATGAATGAGCTGGAAAAAAAATGTGTTTTTTGCATTTCTCTCCCTGGCTCTGACAAGCTCTCTGTGTCTTTTTCCCTCTTAGCTCATGTGGTTTTATTGAATGTAGTCATTTGATTAAGTCGGAGAGGATCCTCTTCTGGAGGAGTTTAGGATATTCGCAATGGGAGGTAGAGGTGAGGGAATCCACAGGTAATTTTACCTTTCTCTCTCTCTTCCCTTCACACCAAGTAAACAGCTCTCATCACACTGTCGATAGGGTTGTTTGGAATGGGCCACAGCAGACCTTCCACTGCTGAACTAACTACAGATCAACATCCAGGAGAATTTCATACTCCAAACTAAATCATTCTTGCAGCAAATCCCGATTCCCTACTTGTAGCATTGCACACCTAGGCGAAATCCAAATGTACTTTTGAAATTCTATTACAACAGCAGCACAAGGTTTATTGGAAAGCCTCCCCCACAGTCGCCTGAACGTGTTGGCTCGCTGTGAGGAGCACTGCCTGCTGCATCAGCTTCGCTTCCAGCCGTGACACAGCTGCTGTGTCCTTCCAACTTCCACACTTCAGCGTCTGGCAGCCTGCAGCGTGGGAAGTTGACTTGAGTTTTAGGCTGTTACTGTGGGTAGTTTCCAGTAACTATTCAACTCGAGAGGCTGAGGTCTTTGTGATACCGTTATACAACAAAGCATCCCTAACCTTCTGTTTCCTTTATGATGTGAACTGTCCTGCAAAAAGATGTACACTCTCAGGGTCATGATGAGTAGTAGTAATACTTTTTTCTATATTTGTATGATACATGATGAAACACTTTCACGTGGATTATCACTTTTGGTCCTTGGACCAGGGCCTAGCATGGTGCCTGCAATGTAGTAAATGCATAATATTTGTTGAAGAAATGAATAATAAACAAGTAAGAGGCTTTTAAAGAGTAACTGTAAACACAGAATGAAAGGAAGACACAAAGACAGCTGTAGCCTTCAGATCTTCTGCTTCATTATCCGAGCCCTGATAAAATGATTGGGAAGGATTATAGGCATGTACAGTGGGTTTGATGGCATTTAGAGGCATTTTTGTTATTGTTACTGCTGCAGTTGTTTCTTCTCTTAGAAGGCAGAAGTCATGTTGGGGCAGAATTTCTTTGCTTGGGGAAGCATCCCTTGAGTGGACCACGTTAGTTATATAAGTGTAGGAAAGAAACAACATTGCTTTGAATGAATGATAGAATATTACCTTTTTCTTTGTTTTGACTTGACGCTTACTGCCTCTTCCAATTGCTCTATGTATTTAAAGCTTCTTCTTTGGGAGAAAGTAAACCAATTTGCTCCTAAACGGAAGAGAATCGAGCCCTCCAGTCTTTCTTTTTTGAGTTTCCCTGCATTTAGCCACTGATGAATAGATGTTTCCAGCCTAAGGCTGATGATGCCGGGGGAAGTAGAGGAGCCCCTCAAGAGGGAGCTCACGGTGAAGGCAGAGTGCAGCCTTCTACACTGGTTACCTGGGTCTCAACATTCAGACCTAGCCTGTCTTGAGGGCAGAAGCCCCTGCAAACCTAGCCCCCTGGCATGGAGGAGGGAAGCTTTGCAAACTAGGTAAATTTAAACTAAACTAGTGTAGCCTTGGGAAGGAAAGTATAAAACGCCAGCAAACCCCGCAGTCTAATACCTATGCATTGGAAACTCTGCTCCTTCTTTCTCCAGTTAACAGAAGGCTAACCCCAGATCTGATGGAAACGCAGGCTGAGATTGCAGAGATAATATCATTACATATGCATGGGTGGGAACCTTTCCAGCAAAGTGCTTGTCAGGGTGTCCCAGTGTAGAAAGTGGGATTTCACTTGAAAGGTGCAGGCTGTAGGGGAGTCTTTGTGCCTTCTCATTAATAAATGTACATGGTGTAGAATAGTTTACTGGGGACTTATTTTGTCTCATACCATTCGATCATGTGCATTTTGAGCATGTATATGAGGAGGTACATAGCTCCTCTCTCCTTATAATTACTGGAGGGCACTCCTGTTTCACAAAACAACATGTCGGTTGTCGGAGGAACAAATTGGCTCAGGTCAGTCTGCAACAGATATTACAGGAAAATTACAGAACTTCTTCAAGAGCTTATCTATGTAGGTTACTACACGTCAGATACAAAAGGCACTATGCAGATAAATTAAGTTAGTGAATACATGTAAAATATTTGTAACAGTGCCCATGTACATAATAAGTTCTATAGATATTATATTAAAGAGTATAATAATCATAATTGGACTAAACAGCGAGGAAGAAAATTATGGGTTGTGGTGGAAGCATGTAATAGTAGAATCTAAACTGGTGCATGAATCAGGGAAAGTTCTTCTTGAAAACTGAAGCCGTTGGATTAGTTTGCTAAAGAGATTTGGAAATAGCACCCCATGCTGAAGATTTGGGGGAGTTTAAGAGATGTCAGGGATTGCTGGATTAGAAAAAGAAAGGCTTTGCGATATGGCTGGAGAGCCATTTTCAGGATTTTTGGCTTTATCCAAAGGGAAGTGGCTACATAAGTAAAGGATGACGCTGGTTAATGTACATTTTAATGAACTATTATTTTCCTATAAAAATATAATTTGACTCTATTGGGTCAGTGTGTGTGTGTGTGTGTGTGTGTGTATGTAGTAGGGGAGGGTAGAAAAGAGTGGATATATGAGTCCAATCAGAGGTCTGTTACTAAAATCTAGGCAGCAATAGACAGTAACTTGAACCAATAAGGAGGCTGTAGGTTGGAGAGAAGTGAATGGACTAGGGAAAAACCTCTAGAAAGAAAAATTCTAAATAGTTGGTCATGTGATGGAGATTAGGGAGAAATGTACAAAAGAAAGAATGCCCCAAATCATCCTTCCCTGGTCCTATTTAAATGGTGATGAGTACTAAAACTGAAAAAGGTATAAGGGAATATCTGGTACAAATTTCTCTTTAATTACAAAGAAAATTATATATCTCAGATTAGTAAAGAGAGCGCTTCTTCTCCATGCATCTGATTGTTTAGTGGTAGAACCTAGACTGGAACCAAAGTCACTGCTTGCTTCATTACATTTTCTTCACTGAATGGAGGTGGCATCTTCTCTTACATGCTAATATTCACTTACGGCTACTAAATACTTTTCTAAATATACATGAAAAGCACATTGGAGTGTTTTCAACAGTAAAGTCTTCATATACTGTTTTTTTTAATACCACAGACATTTTTAGTTGGATGTGATCTTGCTTAACTAGAGTTGAGTCTAACTGATTTTATTTTCCAGTTTTTGAGAGAATCTGCAGCATTACAGAAACTCAGATGTTACCACTAAAACTTTAGTATTTCCATCCTGCTAATCTGAATACATGCCAAGAACTTTTCTTTAGAATTCTTTTTCAGGTAATTCAGGCTCTGTACAATCTACTACAAGTTTAATCAAGGGAAACCAAGGGAAAAATGAAATAAATGTTGCTATTCAAATGGCAGCATTTAGATAAAGGACTGTGTAAACATGGACATTTAATTTTATTGAAACTTAAATGAGTTTACTACTCATTGGCTATAAGATCTGTTAATTAAGGCAGGAATGCCTTGTAAATCCTGGATGAATGCATATTTGCCACATACAGTTGTAGCTGACAACAGTCCTTTGTACAAAATGAAGAATAAATCTAAACCAATTAAGATACTGTATATGTAATTATGAATATTGTAAATGAAATGAGGTGACTGTGGATTTTGCATTTTAACATGTGTTAGAATGATATTTCATTCATTCTTGGTAACTTTTTGCTGATTATCCCACTCTACTGGAAAACTTGCTGCTAACTAGTCATCTTTCAGACAGGTTAATAAAGCCCTCAATAAAGAGATATTATGTAACGTTGGATGTAAATCTGGTCCCTGTTCACAGTCAAGGAAAGTAGTAAGGGGGGCTTTTGGGATACTAAGATGAAGATGCAATTTTTGTATCAGTAAACTCACAATCTTGTGGTGGGAGGAGACAGACACTGAAATGAATTATGACAACTGCTGTTATAATTTAAAAAGTACATGGCCGGGCACAGTGGCTCATGCCTGTAATCCTCGTACTTTGGTAGGTGGAGGCGGTTAGACCACTTGAGGTCAGCAGTTCAAGAGGAGCCTGACCAACATGGTGAAATTCCATCTCTACTAAAAATACAAAAAATAGTCAGGCACAGTGGCAGGTGCCTGTAATCCTAGCTACTCAGGAGGCTGAGGCAGTAGAATCGCTTGAACCCGGAAGCAGAGGTTGCAGTGAGCCGGGGTCATGCCACTGCACTCCAACCTGGATAACAGAGCGAGACTCTATCTCAAAAAAACAAAACAACAAAACAAAACAAACAAAAAACAGTACAGACAACACAAAGGAGATTGCAATTAATTCTAATGTAGGGGGTTTGAAGGATTCTGAGCTGGGTTTTCAATGATGGAAGGCATATTTCAGATGGTGAAATCACTACAACTTTCTTAAATCACCTTTTAACTAAAGCAGAAAAACATCTCTTGAGAGGCAATCCAAGTCATCCAGATAACTCACATGCTGTTAAGAAAAGTTACCTAGAACTTGAAAAGAAGGCAAACGGAAGGATGCTTGTTTTCTCAATGTTGCAACAGAATATTGCCTTATTTACATTTTTTGGGAATGTACCTTTGTTTTGAACATCTATTTACTGTCTATCGGGATCAAATCTATGTACAATTATATATTGTTAATATCTACATTTTATCCTGTAGAGATGAAAGAAATTTTTGTTCATCAAAACGATGACTCTGAAGGTTGCAGCTTTACAGCCCAGCAGGACACATGACCTCACATATTTATCCAGCATTCTTTCTTTCAGTACCTGTATATTCTCAGTCTTTCAAATTTTGCTTTGAACCAGTTTTACCATTCTGTGGGTTATGTCATTAATGAGTTAAATATATATTTGATATATCTGTATTCTATATTTGAAAAAGTCTTTTTAAAAAATTTTATTTTTAGCCAGGGTCTCCCTCTGTGGCCCACGCTGGAGTGCAGTGGTGTGATCACGGTTCATTGCAGCCTTTAATTCTTGGGCTCAAGTGATCCTCTCACCTGAACCTCCTGAGTAGCTGAGACTACAGGCATGTACCACCATACCTGGCTGAAAGCAAGTTATGTTTTTAATTTATTAAATATGATAGTTGGATAATGCATACACTGGAATTAGTAATTTTTGAGTCACTTACCCATTCCATATAGGAGTTGGTACTCATGTCATCAAGCAGAAAGAATTCTGTCATCCTCTTTTTGTGTCCTCTCTACTCCCTTAGGTCTCTGGAAAAATTGTAGAGAAATTATCAGTCCTTCACCAGACTTTGTAGGACCCTTCAGTTTGTAGAAGGGGCTCAGAAAAAGAGCGAACGCAGGTCTTGGCACTGTGCCAGTCGTAGATGAAAGCGAGAGTGAATATGCCTGTTTTGGAACTTCCTTTATTTTGTTTGCCTATCCCCTTCAAAACATTCTCCATTTGTTACCTCTAGAAGTCAGAATAGAGAACTATTTAAAAGATCCATCCTTGTTGCTTAATCTCTATGTTCCCATAAAATAGCTGAATCTGAGCCTAAAATATGGAGTTTAAAAAATCCACTTTAGGATATCTGCTTGGACTAAAATGACAATACATTTCTGGGGGGAAAAATAGATACCAGCAGAAAGCCTCTTCTGATCTGCCGAAGAACAAAATGGCACCCAAACCCTTTTGTCTAAAACATGACATCTTCTGAGGACTTCTGTGTACTCTTTCTTGTTGTTCCCCCTTTTTTAAAAAAGCAAAAGGTGAATTGGCAGCATTTACTGTGAATGTGTACCGTATGAAGCATTACATTTTCATATGTATATGAATGTATATTTCATTTTATCCTCAAACCTAGCTTGTCAAGTTCATATCATTTTTTGGAAATGATATGCTAACTGTCTTGAAATTGTCTTGAAACTTTTTGTCTTGTCTTGAAATCTGAGATTGCTTGTCCTGAAATTTAGGATGATATATTTCTTTATGAAGCAACTTTTCAGGAATGACTCATCAGTGATCTTGTTCAAGACTGAACCCTGTTTGTGAGGTTCACAGTTTGCATATTTTCTACCTTTTGCTGTGGCCTCAGATGCGAGATAGCCAGTCTGAAGTCAAGATACAAGCATAAATCTTTCTCAGTTAAAAACAATTCCAGACAAAGAAAACCCAATATTTTAATGGAAACGCATGCCAAAAAATTATTACATAAGGCATGTACATTGAAATTCTCCCCACTACTATTTTGCCTTTTTCTCACAGACTTCATTTTGCTATTCAAAGCAACAATGTGCTCAGGGCTCATTTTATTAGCATTTGGGTTGATAATGTACAGTATGCAAATTAGATATGAAAGCCACTGTTGCAAAAAAAAAAAAAAAAGAAAAAAAGTCAATCTAATTTAGGAATCTGATCTCTATTTGCAGTTGCTCATCCATGTCACACTGCCCAACATGTGTCCATGGACCAGATGCATGATGCCCTGCAGAGTATCATAATACTCAGTTGTTAATTTCATAGTCTACTGTAGCATCAAAGAATAGCGGAGGCAGCCCACAAGCAGGAGAAGACAGCTAGCTGTGAAGCAGTTAAATGCCTGCCTTCCCTTGTGAATGGTAAAAGAAATCTTTCCAAGGCAACTACACTGACTTTAGAACTTGAATATTTATGCTACAGAGGAAATCAGCCATAAATTTACATTTTTAGCAGCTAGGTTATCATAGGGAGGGAAAGGAAGAATAATAATTTTAAAAAAGGAATTGGACAATACAATCAACCCTTCACAAAATCTGGCCTAACTTTAACAGATAATTATTGAAAATAGCAGTCCCTTTGTTCCTAATTAGACAAAGAATTGTCTTAATACAAATTGTTCTTAAATCTATCTTTAATCACATTTGTTCAGTGCTTAACACTCTGTTATAGCAACAGCTTATTTATCTGACTCTGTCAGGGAATTGGTTGTTCCACATAAATGAATTTCACTGATAACTGAAACATGTACCCTCAAGTGCAAAAACTTTAGAAAAATGAACCATTTTGATGAAAACACTACTAAAATGTATTATGCAACACCTGCTCTCTTAAATAGCATATGTCAAATAATTAATGCTTTTTCTTAATGTAGCCAATATTTCCCCAGAACTAACAAATAGGACCAGAAATGGGGCAGAGAATAAAAACGAAGGCTCCTCAAATCCACCACTGCTGCTGGTTTTGCCATCACAGGTGTTTCTATCGGTTCTCCGAGTCGTTGTCCTCTGCAGCTCTCAAGCTGTCCCTGCTGCTGTGGAGGCAAGATGTCACTAAGGTGACTCTTGCCCTTGGAGGCTTCATGGCTGGCCCCTGCTTCTGCCACTGTGACTAAGTTAAGGCTGTGATACTCATTGCCCCTGGAGGACTCACTGACTCCGGAACCACTTCTTGTGATGTCTGCAAGCTCCTATTGTGGTAGGGTCACATCTCTGAAGTTACTCTTTAGAAGTGGGGAGAACATTTTTCCTCTCCTTTGACTTACTGTGCTTTCGAGGTCTCACAGAAATGTTGTGTGGAAACAAGTCTCTCTTTTCTTACTTCCAGCCAAATCATTCCTTAAGAATAGACAAGTTCCCAGGGACTGGGCTGAAGGGCAACATGAACAACAGACACTATGGGGTACCTCAAATAATTTTTTTTTCTTGGAGGCTTCAAGATTCTTTCTTAAAATAGATAACCTGTGTGTACCTCACCAGCCCTCCTAAAGTGCCCTCACAAGGCTGAGTCTCAGTGGGAACACAGCTTAAGCTCAAGGTACTAGGACAATATCTGAGAGACACTCTTTTCGTGACACAGTGGCTTTTTCCTGGGTAGCTAACCAGTGGTTAGATACTGAGCTCCTTGTTACATGGCTGTTGCCTTCCTCTTCTAACCCCCCTCAAGTTTAATTGGCTGTTTTCAGTCTATTATGATTTGACAGCACAGCTAGCCAAGGTTGGTGGTTCCTTGCATAAAACGTGAGTCTATGAAGTATAATGAAAGCCCTTATTGCAGTCGTCTTCAACATTTTTGAAATCATACAACTTTTAGCAGCATATGGGAAGTGATCAAAAGTTTCCCCAAACAGTTTTAAAGACTAGGTTTAACTATAACACAAATAATCCTTCAGTGTAACATCTTACAAAACACCCACAAGTGTCTTTGTTCCCTTAGACTCATTTAACCACATTGCCACTGTGTTGTTTTCCTTAGAAACATTTATTTCCCTCACCCGACTTGCTTATACCTTTTCATATTCTGGTAAACATAAGAGCTTTCTTTGAAACATATAGTTTTATAAAGCTCATATTTATGGAACAGGACCCACTCAGCTCAGCGTTCCATATGAAAGATCTCTGAAGTGGTACGATTATGATCTATGATTATGGCCCATAAATCTTACACAGTGATTTATATGTGATGGGCCTGCCTTATAGAAAGCCACACCAGGGTGCCATAGCACACTGATTCAGAACCATGCTGCTGCTTCTGCTGGGCTGCCCTCCAAATTATTGGGTGCAGATATCAGAGTTGTGCCTGTATCCTGGTGGTGTCTGCTCCTCAGAGGCCTGATCTACGTATGTTCACCCCCTGGATATGCTGAAATGTTTCCCAATGTTGTGCCTCTAGATAAATATCCTGTCTTTAGATGAGATGATATCTGAGATTTCTTCCAACCCACACAGTTTATGTTATGAAGTTGGAACGTGAAAGCTCTCATTAGATCTTTGCCACTGCTCCTTGGGCCTCTGATGCCATTTCAAAGGCATTCATTTAAAATGAGCTTGCTCTCTTGCCTTCCCTTTAATCTCCCCTCAACCTTCTCTCTACTTGCTCTGTTTATTCCCTTACTAATAATGAATAATAGTAATACTGTCTGTGTCCAGAGAAGGAAAATCTGATGTATTTCTTTTCAGATCATCCTTACCTAGATCAATCCTTTGATACACCAGGGTTTATTATGGATGTAGGAAAAGTTGAAAAAATGTAAGTAAAGCTTAAAAAAATTTCTTAAAGCCACGTTTCCCCTGAATTACCAAATATTACAAAAAGGAAGAAGATACACTATTTCTCTGTGTCTCTTGATATTTTCTTCTACAATAGGGAGAGCTGTGTGGATCGCTTAATGGCCTGTGTGGTTGCGATATCAGTTGCCTTGGACTGCTGTAACGAATTACAACGAACTGGGTGGATTAATACAACAGAAATGTATTTCTCACAGTCCTGGAGTCTAGAAGTCTACATCAAGGTGCCAGCAGGGCCATGTTCCTTCTAAGAAATCTAAGGGAGAATCTTTCCTTGCCCCATCCAGGTGTGGTAGCTCCCAGTGGTCCTTGGTGTTCATTAGCTTGTAGCTGCATCACTCCAGTCTCTGACTCTTTTGTCACATGTGTGTCTAGTATGTCTTGGCCTGTTTTAACCCAGGCCAGAAGTGTTTCAGCTATTCAAAAACCTTGTCAGTTGTCCATGTAATTAACAGGCGTCTAAGCCATCAGACAAGCAGGTCCTTTACAAATCTTTCCTGGATAACCCTATTTCTGTTTCTGGCTTCTGTTGAGATGGTTGATTGGATCCATTACACACAGGCCTATTCTCTCCAATAAAAAGTAGTTCAGCCACACACTGCGAGGTTGAGAATTCAATTTGTATTATAATTTAGCCACTCATAGGATGAATCTCTGACTTTGTTTTTTAGAAATCTCAGCTACCACCACCTTTCAGGAAAGATGTGGAAGCTTTCAGGTAATTTATGCTGCATTTGAATTGGGAATCTGAAGTCCTGAGTTAACCTTTCTTTTTCCTCCCTTCCTCTGGTACAATTAGGAGCAATAAACCACTTTAATGATTATACTTCTTAGATTGACAAAAATATTCTAAGGTATCAAATACTGCAGTCACCAGAGCTTCACATATATAAGTATTTGATTAGGGATACCCAAGGATAGTATTTTGTTTATCTTTATTGCCAGATGTTATGGACTGAATATTTATGATCCCCTCACCAAATCATATGTTAAAGCCCTAACCACTAGTGTGGCTGTTACTTGAAGGAAGAAAACAATTGAGATTAAATAAGGGCATAAGGATGGGGCCCTGGTTCAGTAGGATGAGTGTCCTTAAAGAAGAGACATGAGAGAGCTTGCTTTCTCTCTTTCTGTGGCACTCACCAAGGAAAGGCCATGTAAGGACATAGTGAGAAGGTGATCATCTACAAGGATGACAGTCCTGGCTGGGAACTAAATGAGGCAGAAATTTGATATTGGGTTTCTAGCCTCCAGAACAGTGAGAAAAGGCATTTTTGTTTAAGCCACCTAGTCTGTGGTTTACTGATATGACAGCCCAAGCGGATAAAAACACATAGTATGGAGTATCAGTGCCCTCATAACCACTGGAAATAGTCATTAGTGCCTTTAAGTTTTGTTGGCTTACAGAAGCATTTCCAGAATCCCCAGAGCCAATTTAGAAAGCTCACCCTTAAGACTCCATTCCTCTAGAACTGCTCCTGGTACCAGAATGTGTCTCAGTCAGGGTTCTTCAGAGAAACAGAACCACATCTGTGAGAGTCTATGTAGTAAATGTATACATTTATATTATTTATGAAACACACATATATATATATATCTCACTTACTTCAAGGAATTGGCTCATGCAATTGCAGGAGATGGCAAGTCTGAACATTGTAGGGCAGACCAGCAGGCTGGAAACTCTTGAGCAGGAATTGAAATCTGATTCTGATATGGTTTGGCTCTGTGTCCCCACCCAAATTTCATCTTGAATTATACTCTAATAATTCCCATGTGTTGTGGGAGGGACCCAGTGGGAGATAATTGAACCATGGGGCTGGTCTCCCCCATACTGTTCTCAGGATAATGAATAAATCTCATGAGATCTGATGGTTTTATAAACGGGAGTTTCCCTGGACAAGCTCTCTATCTCCCTCTTTGCGTGCTGCCATCCATGTAAGACGTGACTTGCTCCTCCTTGCTTCTACCATGTTTGTGAGACCACCCCAGCCACGTGGAACTGTAAGGCCATTAAAACCTCTTTCTTTTGTAAATTGCTCAGTTTCAGGTTTGTCTTTATCAGCAGCATGAAAACAGACTAATATAACATCTTAATCTTGAGGCAGAATTTGTTCTTTCTCAGTGAAACATCAGTTTTTTTTTGCTTTTAAGGCATTCTAAATGATTAGGTGAGGCCCACTCACATTATGGAACTTAAAATCAACTGATCGTAAGTATTAGCCACATTCATGAAATACCTTCATAGCAACACCTAGATTAGAGTTTGACTGATTACTTGGGTACTGTATCCTAGCCAAGCTGACACATAAAAGTAACCATCACAATTGCAGAGCAGAGGGTAGAAGTGTCAAGCAAAGAAAGGGCTCTCACCCCAGCCAGTTAGGCCTCCTACTGGGCTTAAAAGGTGCCCCTCTTGTTCCCTGTACAGAAGAGCATAAAAAGGCATTCTGACAGGGCTCAAATGTTATCAAACTCTATTGGGAGGAAGAGAGGGAGTGGTTATTATCATACATTGACTTATAAACCATCTTGGAATTTTTTCACGTAACAATATTGCTGAGGGATTTACCAAAAGAAGAAGGTAAACAGCAAAAATCCCCACATGTGATTTTTCTAGCAAGCATACACATGATTCTAGTTACAAATGCCTGCCGGCTTTTTCTACTAACGCAGCTCTCTGCAGAAATGTTTGGTTTACCAAGCCCTACACATGCTCCTTTTTAGAGCTCTGTCCTTCCCATACAACTATTTCGATAACAGCCCACATTCTATTGATTTCCTCTGAAGGACTATGGGTGATCATTAGAAGATTTTTTAATGCATTGGCTCCAGGTTCCCAAGAAAAATTTTCCCTGGGTTCCTATTACACTCTCCTACATTTGTAGAGCAGATTTGCTTTCAAAGAGCTTTCACGTCCAGTCCCTCCTGATTTTCCCTATTCCTTTCTTGTTATTCTGCTTCCCTGTATCTCTCTTTCCCTCTTTTCTCTCTCCGTAATTTTACCTCCCACCTCCCTCTTGGCTTCTAGTTCTTCTTTTTCACCACTGAGCTTTCTGACTTTGCCCCCCTTATCTCTCTCCTATTCTCTTCTGTCATTTTTTAAACTGACCATAATGTCTTCTATTTTTTCTTTTTAGTAAATATTGGCTTAGGTTTCTTCATGTATACTTTAGTGTCTGAGTAGATTTTTTTAAAATTTTCTATTTAAAAACAAAATTAATACTATTTTACTGATTTTTTTCTTGCCTATGTCTACCACCTTCTCTTGCCTGCAGCCATGTAATAGCTTGCTGCTTTATCTTGACTAAAATCTGTGCTCTCCTGATAAGACCAAGACTGGCTTACACATTGGACACAGTAGCCACAGCGCCATGAGATCATGACAATTTTAGGGCACCACAAAAAAGTTTTAATTTCTTTTACTATCAGAAGAAAAATAAATATAGTTTGGTCTGGATTATATTAATTGTTTTGCCAATACTATAATAAAATTTATGTATGTGTCTATCTATCACATATGTGTCTGTTACGGCTCTATCTTCTATCTATCTTATACAGGAAGGGACTGACAAAGATGCCTAAGACTCATGGAAGTCACAGCACAGGCCTGTGTGAAACAAAGTGGATTACTCTCTTATCACTTCCTGTTGTATTTAGGATAAAGACCCAAATCCTCCCATGTCAGAGAAGGCTTTTTAAACCCTTCAACCCCATTTTATACCTTTCTGCCTCAAAATCACAATTTTATGAAATATACACTTTCAGTGTCTGAACAAACCTTACCTTTCCCCCTCAGAGCCTCCTCTATCTGGAACATTCTCCTCCGACTAGTCTTTGGTCTTCTTCTGTCCTTGCCTCAGGCATCAGTTGAAGTGCTACTTCTTCGAGGTACTCTTCCCTGCCACTCTTTTCATAAGCCCCTTTCCATAACCCCAGAACTATAATTCAAATGGTGGAATTTTAAAAAATTTTTTTTATTTTTAGATGGATTCTCACTCTGCTGCCTAGGCTGAGGTATAGTGGCACAATCTCAGCTCACTGCAACCTCTGCCTCCTGGGTTCAAGCAATTCTCGTACCTTGGTTCCCCAAGTAGCTAGGACTATAGGTGTGAGCCACCATGACCAGCTAATCTTTTTTGCATTTTTTGTAGACACAGGGTTTTGCCGTGTTGGCCAGGCTGGTCTCAGACTCCTGGCTTCAAGTGATCCACCCTTCTCGGGCTCCCAAAGTGGTGGGATTATAGGCATGAGCCAATGCGACTGGCCCCAGTAGAGTAGTATTGATCACTAAGTTGTTTGATGATTATTAATTTAATGTTTATTCTCCCATTTCACAGTGTGGTCTAGGAAGGAAAGGGCATTGTCCATTTTGATCACCACTGTAGCTCAAGAGCCTGGCACGCTGACAGGCCGGAGCTTTCAGACAATATTTGCAGAACAAATTAATAGCTTTCAATTGATTAAATATACTAATATATTTGAGAATGTTTATAAAAAAAGGAACTAAAATGTTTCATTATATCTCAGTTTGTGGTACAATACTTCAGATTTCCTCTTCTTTTTACTTTATTATTAGAAAAGGTATTAAATATTGTGCGAACTGTGAGCTAAAAGTTTAACAGCAGGCTGTTGGCAACTCAATGATTCAAAAACTCAAAGACAAGAAAGAAGGTTTTAATCTTATTAATTTTAGTTGAATCTTTGGTAAATTGAATGATATTTTTCCCTTTTCTTTTGGGGACAAAACATCCTAAGAGGCATTCCTAGGAAATGTTTTTTCTCCAAAGGCAATCTCAACTCGATTACACATTTTCCAAATAAATTCTCTTATATAAAAGCTTTTCTTGGGATTCATCTTTCTCGAAAGTGATATAACTTCAGATAGAGGCTGATTTGACTAACCAAATGACTTTGACTCAATCTTCTGGTTGACCATTATCATGTAAGAAAACTCAGGTAATTCCAGATAAACCAATCCTTTTTTAAAATTGTTTAGTTGTTTATTTATTTATTTATTTATTTTTATTTTCCTTTAAGTTCTGGGATACATGTGCAGAATGTGCAGGTTTGTTACATAGGTATACATGTGCCATGGTGGTTTGTGCCGGGGAAGAGGAGGGAGAGCATTAGGGAAAATACCTAATGCATGTGGGGCTTAAAACCTAGGTGATGGGTTGATAGGTGAAACCAATGCCTTTTATTTGGTTTCGGCTTTGTTTTGATTAAGTTGTTAAGCAAGTGTTTCTCTTGCTTAAGAGAAAAAGTATAATCTGTTTTGTCCTATGAATTCCTGTTGCTGACTGTGCAACCTGATTTCATGAAAGGTGCCCTGGACCTGGCAGATCTATGCAAAGCACACCTAATAGAACCTTGATTTTAAGCAAGGTATGAATTAGTCTCCCTGAGCTAAATTTCTGGTTATAGGCATCTTGGACCATCTTACCTGCTCTTGAGACAAAGATTTTTGTACACATGGCAGCAGAGGGCGAGCTAGGAGGCACCTAACTAAGTTTGCAATATACTAGCAACAACTCCAGTATGAGAGAAGGGGAAAAGACCAAAGGGGCTTCCTTTGATGTAAGCTGTTAACTTATTGGAGAGATTCCAATGAATATTTTTGATATATTACTGTGACTTTTAGTTTCTTTGTCCTTTGAAAGTTTTGTTTATAAAACAAAAGGCCAGGATTAATCTCAACCCTGTTGCATTAATACAAGTCGGTGAAGTCTGCTTTATTTGCAAGCAAACGCCAAGTCCTACTACATGATGAAGTTAAGCGTTGGGGATCTGAAAGTTTTAGGAAAAAAGTCAAATAATAAATGTTGTAACAATTCTTAAGGGCCAGTCTCAGGGATTTTAAAAGCCTGAAGCTACTTAAAGAAGCAGTTTGTTCATGACTGACATAGAGGTAACATTTCTTTTGCAAAGTGCGAGCTGGGAGTTAGGGCATTTCTCTTCTCAAAGAGGTAGGTCACCTTTGGCCTGGCTTTGCCTTGCCCCAGGGACTCAAGGTTCAAGGACTTTTCTCTTGGACATGGAGGTTCTTCTATATTTCTGCCTGTATTAGGTTTAGATTAAGAATATAATTTAATCTCAAAAGTCAATTACTTATTAAAATCTTGTCAGCAACATAAAACCCAAGGAATTTGATTAAGAAAAAATTTGAAAATATTGATTTTATTTATATTATAGATATCTCTGAATAACTCAGTAATGTCATTGACTTCATTTGTTATCTATTTAGCCTGCAAGGAATATAATAATTATATGACCATAGCAAATAATATTCATTAAACATCAGACATATACTGACTATTACCATTATTGATAGAGTTTGAAAACAAACTATGCTTTTGAGGTGCTTAGTCTGAGGCAATATACATTACTGACTTCTTTGAAAAATGAAGTAAATTCTTCCCCCTGCTGAGTAGATCTGTGGAATTAAGCAATTCGTTGGGACTCAGTTTTCTCATCTGTGAAATAATAAAATAAAAACTCAGAGTGAACACTGGGGTATATTATCTCTAAGTTGCCTTCTAGCTCAATCACTGCATGATTCTAAGTAATATGTCTTCATTCCAATGTAAATTTTTCTCATCAATAAAACACTTAACTGCTCATTTTACAAATATAACTTAAGCTTTGTAAGCCAGAGCTGCTAAAAAAGCAATGAAAACCTAACTTGATGAAAGCAAACAAAAGTATTCAAATTTGACATATTGCCTTTACAAGTATTAATAAAAAATCAAATAATACACAATTCCCCACTCTTCAGTGATTACAGAATAAGAAAGTACTATTACTGCTTTTCATGCATGCTACTTTTCTCTTTCCAATTACTGCTTAAATCAGTGGCAAAAAAGATTTCCCTTGAAATATGTTAGCAACTTCCTTCATTTTCTGCAAATAGAAATAACTATTTAGTTTAAAGGAAGGAACTGAAATAAATATCACTGATAGCACTTTAGCATTAGTGCTAAAAATGAGATTTTAAAAGATAGGTTATTGCTATCACTCTATTATAGTAAAAAAATCCATATTTGGAACAACATAGACTGTGTTTGAGAAAATATAGACATAGCCCTTTAAATGATCCCAATATTGTAAAATAGTAGATCATTCTGTGAGTTGCAAGGATCTCAGTCTTTGCGGGTGGAGAAAAAGGAAAGTGATGATCGGACTGCAGTGAAATGGGAGAAATGACAGTTACAGCGAGAGAGGGACCGTTTCTGTGCTAAATAGGTTAATTTTTGGTAGAGAGACTCTCCCTGATCCAGTAAAGTTAATGAGGCTTTTACTGAATTAAACCAACTTGGTGAGCTTTGCTAAAGCTTTGGAGGCTGTCAGAATCCTGCCAACAATAGACACTTGAAGTGTTTGAAAGAAAGAGAATAAGCATCTCTTGAATAATCAGGAACCACTTTAAAGAATATTAAATATAGAAGTGAACAGAATTAAGAAAATGAATATATATTTTAATAAGGCAAATATTCGAAGAGTTTCAAAGCATGAAATGCTTTTAACCTTTTCCTTAAGCTTTTACTATAATATTGATTAAAGAAAATATAAGGAAGAAAGGGGCAAAACAACCTAGCAATCCATGCCACAATTATTTAAAACCTAAGAGGTAAGAATTAGCATTATTATATAAAAGCTAAGAGGTAGAAACCATATTGAGTGACCTACACCTCTGTGATCTGAGGTTTTTCTTTCCAAAATTGTGTCTTGCTGAGGAAATGTGCCTGTAAGCCCATGCTCACAGATCGTTGTACAACCACAGGGATGATTCTTTTCTTTTTTTTCTTTTGCATTTGATTTAATTTTTTAAATTATTATTATACTTTCAGTTCTAGGGTACATGTGCACAATGTGCAGATTTGTTACATATGTATACATGTGCCATGGTGTGCTGCACCCATCAACTCATCATTTACATCAGGTATATCTCCTAATGCTATCCCTTTCCCTTCTCCCATCACACACCTGGTGTGTCTGTTCCACTTCCTGTGTCCAAGTGTTCTTTAAGTAAAACTGTGACTTCAGCCTTTGCCTTGAGCTCCCAATTCAGCTTCTCTTCCCACGTTCAAGTAATGTGCACTTCCCATTTCTCATGAATCCCTCCCTCCCACTAGCCACCCTGTTCCCCAGGATCTGCTGGTGTGACATCTATGTTTCATAATTAATAGAGTATACTCGTGTTGGTAAGAAACCAGAGGGAGTAAGGCTCCAAAATGGCTCATTCCTTTCACAGCCTGTTATTTTCATCGACCGTTATCAATAGTTCCCAGATTGGCAGATTTTATAGCCCAGTAAAAATCCAACAACCACCACAAAATGGGAGTGTGAAGGGGGAAGAGATAGGATTGAAATAGAGCTATCAGTTCAGGGCTGGGTTGATAAGAAAAGAACCTCCACACACATGCATTCAAACACACACTCACATCCACAGCCACCCACACTCACACCCCCCACACACTCACAAACTCCCGCTCCCACCCAGTCACCTACACTCATCCACACTGATATCCACAGGAACACAACCTCCACACCCACACACTCACACTCATGTTTCTACCCACAGTCACTCACATTACTGATATTCACATGCACACTCAGCCACAGCCATAATCACAGACACACAAACACACCACCTACACAGATACACACTCACACACCTACAGCCACCTACACTCACCCACACTTACACACACTCACATCACAGGCACACCCGTACACACTGAAACACGAGACCCCACTCATGCACACTCACACCCACACATTCCTCTCACACTTGCTATGCAGCCCCAATACATATAACCACTAGCACAGAAATCAGTAGGCATGAGGGAGACCCACAGAGCATGAGTGAACGCAAAGTATTTCAGTGTGACTTTCCCTTCCCCTTGCTTCTGTAGAGAGCATGCGGCTGTTGGTGATCTTTTCCAAGCTCGTAGAAACCTGCCAGTGTTGAGAAGAGGCTTGATTCTTGCTCACCACAAACCTTCCGTGGCATTCCTTTCAACATTTCAGAAGTAGTGGCATTGATCATCTACACGTTTCCATTAAGGAGACGTCTATATCACCTGCACTCATCTTCAGATTTTGAACCAGCTCAACCTAAGTAAAGTCCTATCCTTATGCTGGGGAGAGGAGAGAAAGCCAGAGGCGGTGCATGAGTTCTGTGATACCTCTCTTAGCCTTCTCCAGGAAAGCTGACTACCTCTCCCAAATTTGTCCTATTTATGCCAAGTAACGAAATCAAAACATAATGAAATAAAACACTGCCACCTTTTTTGCACCAATAGTATTAAAATTAAAATTATTTGTTTTATCATTTATACTAATTATAATATAATTTTATTATATATTAAAATAACATTACCATCAAAGTGTCATAATTTCAAAACAAAAGAAAACCCTTTCATCAGTTACTGCAGGCCAGGGAAAGCCACATTATTGAATGAGATGTTCCCATATTACATCTGCGGCTCATTGAGCTACCTCAAGGGTATTTGTCTGTTAATAAACTGCTTAGCCACCAGCTTTGATTTTCCATTGATAACTAAGTTGCGTTATGCTATCTTTCCCTTGCAGTATTTTAAAGCACACCAGGTGGCGATAAGGAAGCGTATAAATCCCAGTGGCTTTCATCTGACATGAGAATTTATGAATTCAAAACAAAGCCCTTGTATCTCAAAATTCAATTCATTTGTTTATTAAGGAAAATGTAACACTATAAGTTACGTTTTCCTTAATAAACAAAACTTATCACTATAACAAAATTAAGTCTACAGAGCAAAAACCAAAAGCACAATAACCCCTGAAAACAAACATTTGTTTTTGCTATGTTTCTCCTAATCTTTATTCTCTATCTTGAATGGATTTTTAAAATGTGTGATTCACTCAAAATTTAGGCTTTGTGTCATTGAAGCCAAATCATGACTTTTAACACCTTTTATTTAGTCCCTTGAGTCTCTCTGTCTGTGGCTGTTTTTGTCTGCTTGTGTCTTCCCAAGTCCCCAATTCTTCTTAGCCCACCTTTCCCAGTGCTTACCTGTGGGATGACAGCTGCTTGTTACTCCTCCCCTATTATCAGGTCTTCAAAATGACACATCTATAAGCTATTTACGTCTGTACCCTACAGAGTGAGTTGGAGAACAGATGGCAAAGGATCAATAGTTTATAGAGTGACCCTTCTCAAATGGCGTTTGCTCTCAAGGACCCTAAGGTATGTGAGCAGTGGAGCAGATTTGGGATTTAAAGACACTTTTGCTTAAATTGCAGTAGGCAGCAGTTCTCAGTTTTGAATTATGAAGATGATGAAGGAGAAGACTAGTGTGAAGCTTAGGGGAGAATGTAAGGGAAGGGAATAAAATGGAAATGTTACATTCAAACACGAATGCTTCCATTACCCTTGTTTTCTGTCATTGGGCTAAACTGGGCAGCCAGAACACTGTGGCTTTTGAGGTATATCAGCTAGTCTAGTTCTTCTCAGTCTTCACTTGGAGAGATTGAAAAATATTGATGATTCAGTTCCACCCCCTTATAGTCTGAATTAATAGTTTTAGAATGGGGGCATTTTTTGCTTATTTTACTTCCCCAGGTGATTTTACAGTGAAGTCAGGGCTGAGAGCCAAGTGATATAACCAGTGATATAATCAAAATATGAAGGGACATCACTTCAATCTTGGTACCTCTTCCTCAATCATGGTAAGAATTCTTGGGATGCAATCTGTACCTGGATCAGAGGGAAAATTAGAAAATAAATCCATTTTTTTCTGTTGGCTTACATCATTATTAAACTTTCTGAATTTTAAATTCATGTATTTATAACATGTATCAACACTGTTTTATCAGAGTTGTCAGATAACCTTAGGAAATCTATTTTTCCCCTGGAGTTTATTTATAAAAGTGAAAATATATAAATTGGAAAGACACACAAGTATGCAAAAGAGCTGGCATGTTTATTCATTGTCATAGAGCATTAGAACTAGAGCAGACCATAAATTTCATCTATGTGTTTTTCAAACTGCAGCTATGACTTTGTTAGGAAAAGCTGAGTGTTGGGAGAAGCTGAGGCAGGGCTTGCATGTCTGACATAATGTAAAAGAGTCTTGAAACATGTCTGGGGTCCAGGGTCTAAAACCCCTTGTGGCCTTTGGAACACTAAGCTCTGTGCCAAAGGGTGGAAGGCTGCCCTGATGTACCATAATCTAAGCCCAGGGCATAAAACCCCACATGGCTTGGATAGAATCCAGGACTCAGGGCGTAAAACCCCTCATGGCTCTGGAATATGTCTAGACTTGCTGGCTTCTTGCTTCTAGTCTTCCCAGGCTCCTAGATAGACTGTGTCTTAGAATTGGCCATATAAATGCTAAACCGTCAGAGCTGTAAATCATATGTGCTTAATGTAATGTGCCCTTTCAACCCCACATTCTCACCACCTGTTTCTTTGTTTGATCAGCAATAAATAGTCTGGGCTTCCAGAGCTCAGGGCCTTCACGGCCTCCATACTTGCATTGGCCCCCGGACCCACTTTCTCTCTCATACCGTCTTTTCTCATTCCTTTGACTCCGCCGGACTTCATCGCCCCCATGGCCTGGTGTTGGGTCTGATCACCCCAACAGATCTAGTAGAGTGTTGTGAAATCAATTTAGAAAGCTGCAGCTAGCATTTTTATGCAAGAAATAATATGACAGAATAAAGTAGATTGGAAGATAAAAGATCAGAGTCCATCGCATGCAGTAAGTGTTTTGTGGATGTTTTGTGAAATCTCATTGTCATGGCCTATTTCTTTCTGTGGGTGGTCATCAAAATGTGTGAAAGCTACTAGTTTAAGCTGGTTCTGTGTCTTTACTGATAGAACAAATGGATCCCAGAGAAGCTAAGGAAATTGCTCACATTTGCACAGCAGCTTGAAAAACACTGGATTTTTTAAAACCAGACTTCCTGATTATTCTTGTTTTTAGGTTTCCTTTTGGGGAGTATTACATCATATAAAATAGGAAACTCTTTGGAAAAGCAAATAAGTAGGATGCCTTTGTAGTCATGTAAAGTAAAAGATTTCAAGTTTTAGGAGGCTAAAATGCAGAAAAGATAGAATTCAAGTTTGTAGTTTAAATGTAAACATACTAGCTTCTGCTACTTTTATTTGAACTTTTTGTTTTAGTCCAGAAATCATTGTTTTGGGAAGATATATTAAATTAAAGTACAAATTGGATTGAGACATAGAGACACTGAAGAAAGAACAGATGTGTGGCTACTGGAATGTAACTGATAAATAATATCTAAATTGTCAGTGACAATGACAATGGAAGGCAAAGAAACCCACAGGACCATTTAGATCTGTGGTAGACTGGACTTGGGAAGAGAATGACTGGAGGTCAGTATTTCTCAAAGTAAATTTGGTCATTTACATCTTAATCACTTGAGATCTTTGTTAAAATTCATATTCTTAATCCCAGCACCTTAGGAGGCTGAGGCGGGCGGATCATGAGGTCAGGAGTTTGAGACCATCCTGGCCAACATGGTGAAACCCTGTCTCTACTAAAAATACAAAAATTAGCTGGGTGTATTGGTGTGAACTGAAGTCCCAGCTACTTGGGAGGCCGAGGGAGAAGAATTGCTTGAACCTGGGAGATGGAGGTTGCAGTGAGATTGTGCCGTTGCACCCCAGCCTGGTGATCGAGTGAGACTCTGTCTCAAAAAAAAAAAAGAAAAGAAAAGAAAAGAAAAAAGGATATTCTTGGGTTCTCCTTTGGCTCTTCTGAAATGGGTGAGACCTAGGATTTTGCATTTTCACATATGCTGCCAGGTGATTCTTATGCTCTTTAAAGTCTGAGAAGTGAGAAGCACTGGATTCAGTGATGAAAAAAAAATCAGGTATCAATTATAATCAAAGTATTTCTAACTTAATTTTGTTAGGCTGTCTGTAAGTGAGGCACAGTTCCAAAAATTATATTGGAAGAGGACCATAACTGATCTGGTATATAGACTTTCTTACTACTTAACGGGAGATAAAAATTGCCTTCTGCTGTGTATCTAATTGCCTTTGTTCATTTATTCAATCAATCCATCACTCAACATTGAACGCTTCCTATATGCCTGGTACTCTGTTGAGCTCTGGGAATGAAAAGGTGAGCAAAGGATTATATTAGAAACGTAATTCAACTAACTGTCATACCCAACATCTCTCCCAGTTTAACAGCTTCTCCTTTAGTCCTTGGAAAATACAGGCCCCTGTTCCCTTTGGCACACTCTCATTCCCAAGTCACAACCAAATGGATCAGGAATGTGCACCTACCCTGACACCAGGCAATCAACTGACGAGATGCTCTCTCTTCAGAATTTGAAGATGGTGACATTATGGCTATAGTCAGTAAATTGTTGAGTGTGAGTGTATGAGATATGACTATATCCAAGTGATGGTCACAGCATCTTCATGGCTAAGTCCTTCAGACCTTAGTTTACATATCACTTTCTAAAGAAGTCCTTAATGACCTCCTAGAATGGCTCATATTTCTCCCTTGTTTCCCTTATAACAATTAGAATTAATTAATTGTGATAATTGTTTGTTGACAGTTTCCCCCCACTAGAATATGTTTCATGAAGACTGGGTTGCTTCCATATTGTCTTAAAATAGCTCTAGGCTTTGAAACATAAAAAAATTTTTTAATAAATGCATCATTACAAAATTTACTTGAATTCATTCCATATTTAATAATTTTAAATGGGCCCAAATAGGTCTTAGTTTTAAGATTTTCTTAAACAGTTGTAGAATGATCTAGTTTCCTAGTTTACTTTCTTCCAGCACCTACTATTGTGAAGAACCAGAAACCAGATTACATCACCCTTGTCATTATACTTGAAATGTTTGTTATCTGCTGCTTGATTAAGATAAGGTAAGGATCCTCGAGCTCCATGAATGCATTAGGAAAGGCTTAAGATTTCAAACGCTTCCTAATATTTTGTTTCCCTTTCTTCATCTAAATAAATAGGTGCCTTTGATTTCATTGCTCATATTTCCCACATCCATCAGCAAGTCTTGCCAACTCTTCTGTCAATTCCTATCTTAAATTTATCCAGTTATCTGCACCTCCATCTGCACTACTTCAGCTCAGTTCAGGTCACCATCATCTCTCACCTGAACCATTGCCGTAGCCTGTTAACTGGCTTCTCTCCTGGAGCTCTTTTCTCCTAAAATGACAGAGTAATGTTTGGCAAATAGGAGTAAGATTTTGTCTCATCACCACTTAAGGTTTCCCTGTGGTTTACCAAAGGCACTTAGAATAAGCTCCAAGCTGCTTTCTCTGACCTACCCATTCTGGTCCTGCCTACTTTTCTGACCTTAAATTATTCCACTCTCCCAGTTGTTGACTATCCTCCAGCCACACTAACTTGCTCTCCAGTCCCTGGACACACCAAGCTCATTTCTACTTCAGGCTTTTAGTAGCTTACTTTTTAGTTCAACCCTTATTTCTGCCTGGAATGCTGTTGACTCTCCTCTTCACATGGCTGGCTTCCTCTTGTCACACACTTTCAATGCCAGCTTCTCAGAGAGGCTTTCCCTGACTACCCAACCTAAAGAAACACCTGCTTACCAGTTTCTACATCATCCTACGTGAACTCTCTTCCTGGCCTTTTATCACTGTTATTATTCTTGTTTCTTTAATGTTTCTATTGTTTGTCTCTCTTCACTAGAGAGTAAGCACCATGAAAGCAGGACATTGGCTCTCAAATTCACTTTGGTATTTCTGAAACCTAGAATGTGCATCTGGGGGTATGGTAGAACCTTGATAAATATTTGTAGAAAGAACAAACTGTTGCATCAAGATGTAAGAGCTCTAACCTGAAACACCTTCTCTGGCCACAGATTCAAAATTTTACCAAAGTGCATTTATTTTAATCAAATGAAGAATCTCACAAAGGATAACAGTTTATTCCTTACCTATAAGAGTGTACAAACTTGAGTCTTCTCTGCGTCAACTGTACCAGGGAAGAAAAAGCACTTTCATTGTTACCTATGTCAGCAAGGATAGGAACAGCTTCAGATAGAAGAACTCTGGAGTTTAGATCTTGTCCTCCACTTGGAGGGAAGGATGAATCACTTAACCTCAGGGCGGCTCTCTTGCTCTGCCTTCGGATTAATCATATTGACCTTTCTGGCAGGGTTCGTAGAAGACTTAGCTAATCAATGTCTATAAAGCATTTGGATAATGAAGAAGGCTACAGAAATAATGATGATCATAATCTGTCTTTTGCTGATTCATGGCATAAGCAAAGAAAAAAGGCCACAGAAATATATTTTTATGCTGTACAGACTTTTATGGTGATGCGCAAGCATTGTACAACGTTTACTTTGTACAGACTACCTTTTATTCTATGAAACCTAGACCCTCAAATTGTTGCTTCCTTAAAGGCAGCTATCCTAATATTATTTTCCCAAAAAACCAAACAAACATGATTGTGCCAAGTTGGAGCAATTTTCTACCTTTTACTTGCCTATAAGTGGCAAATTGTCACCTTTTTTTTTTTTTATTGCAGTGCTCTTTTGTGTCAGAGAAGACATAAAACATGAACTTAAAATTACTGTAGACTGAAACCATCCAGATGGGTGTTCTGTTCAAATTCAATTTGATGAGAATGGCTGGGAATGTTCGCTCTGTGTTTGTATTTCTACTGGAGAAGAGCCCCTTCCCTAGGCGATTGCCTTCCCTCATACTCTATGGTTACGCTAAGGTTGTTGAATGGTTAATGAGAATATTAAGCATTTGCTGTTTCATGTAGGGCTGCCTCTAGGATAAACATGAAAGGAATGGATTTAGTGTGGTTTACCAACGTTTTCCTGCACTTTAAGTATCCCTTCCTACTACTAGCTTTATATTCTTGTGTCCTAAACTCCATCAAAATATTCCATTGCATGTTTCACATCTGTACCCTTCCATAAAAATGGTGCTTTAAGAAAATTGTGGGAATAAAGAAGCATTTAATTCAAAGGAATGCATTCCTAATGGAGCATCTGTGAAGGGGTTGGCATTTTAGGCAGAGAACTTTCTGGTGTCCTGTACATTATGTCATATAATATTGCCTTACATTACCAATATTGTTATGGTTTAAAGCTTGCCCTATTTCAAGTTGAATAACTGGGTCAAGGTTGAATTCAAGACAGTATTTTTCATTTTTGATAATGCCATTTCCACACCCTCTAGAAAGTGACTCCATCAGAGCCAGGAAAGAATCTATCATGACAGTACTTGCTAGCTAGATTGCCTTCCTGCTCTGTTTTTAAGACAGGTATAAATTATAAAGTGTTACTGTTGAACAGAAGATAGCTTTAATATAGGCAATTTCAAGAGAGTAAAGAGAGTAAGACCCACAATGATATGAGGCAAAAAGAAAAAAAATCAAATTCCTAATATTCCCAATTTGAAAGACACTAGTAAGCTTGAAACTCTTGCTAGCTTCAAAGAAGCTATAACTAAGAAACAATTTTCTCTGAGGTGTTTTGTATACTCTAAAACATCCAGAAAGTCATGTAACTTTGTGCCTCTACTCAAAATGCTAAGAAAATAAAGTTTTGCATGTGTGATACTACCAAACTGGTCAGAATATCATTGTGTTATAGAAATTCTAAGGAGCCAATTCTCAGAAAGGAGCAAAATATGCTTTTTAATGAATCGAAAGCATCAGAGAAGTGCTCTTTCACAGCTGCTTTGTATCTGTGAGCATCCTGTGTCCAAGTTCCCTTTCATAATTAGAAGTGCAAAAGGAAAACTCAGCCTTTCCAAATTGCAGAGAATGTTTCATATAACAATAAAGGGCTGCCCCCATATATCCTCAGTCGACAGACAATAAAAGAGAAAATTGGTATACTAAAAAATGATAGTAGGGCTTTGGAGATGGGAACGGTGGTGGTAGATTTGTTAAACAGTTATTTTGGCTCTAATCTTTCTAGAGGACAAAAAGGATGGAGAGATTTTTTTTCTTCTTCTCAACCTCCATGTTGTGAAAATTATACTTATCAAAAACAAAACAAAACACAGAAACAAGTCCTGTATTAAATAACATAGACTTTGGTGTAAGAAAAATAGGAAGGGAGTCAGCATTGTGAAATCAGAGTTTGGTTGCTTCTTTCTGTTCTGGGGCCTTTGCACTTGCTATTCTTCTCGCACCCTCTTCAGATGCCCGCATAGCTTCTTCCTTTTCTGCCTTCTGATCTTATTCAAATGTTCCTCACCAGAGAAGTCATCTGTAGAAATAGTACCTGAAAAACCAGGATGCCTCCACCTCCATATCACCTTTTCCCCTTATTCCATTTCCTATCTCTTTGTAGCATTTATCACTTCCAGGTTTATTACAAACTTGGTTTACTGTCTGACCCTTTTTCTAGCATTTAAGCTTCACAATGGCAAGTACTTTGTCTTTTTTTGTGACCGTTATATTCCTAGAGCCCACAATAATATCTGTGCAGTGTAGGGGCTTATGTAATATCTGTAGAAGGGCATAGTTGAGTTGCTAAAAAATCATTGGCATTATGTAATATCAGTCTCTCCATTGTTTACTGGATTTAGTTTTCGCTCTTCCTTGAGACTCAGGGCATAAATTCGTCTTCTAAGCAAATTTTTCCAGCATTATTTTTAGTTTATTTCTTATATTTATTCTTCGGTCCGCCAAACTGGGCTACTATATTTGTTGTTTACAAATACACCCTATAATATAATTGGAAAAATAATGGTTTTTGGTTTAGACCAATTTCTAGTCTAGTTGTGCCTTAGTTGAGCCTTGCTTCTTCTATGTACAACACATCAAGGCATAGTTATCTAATGATACCTAAAGACGTAGTGGTCTTTGTGAATTAATGACTTTCCACTCTGTGTTTCGGTTGATATTCACAAGTATGGTGCACTTCCTATAGCATAGCAGGAAGGTCTCTGGCCTCCAAAGAAGATGCTGCTACAGGTAACCTGTAATTTGGGAATGGAACAGATGAGGTAGTCTCTCTTTTCTGCTATTATGCTCAGCTCTGCTGGCTCCATGTCACAGTAGACCTGATTCTATAGCTCTTCTTGGCACCACTTCTTAAGAAGTATAGATTTGTCATTTACCTGTGGGTCCCTGGAGGTCCAGGTCATAACAGGCTGTTAGGATAGTTGTCTTATTCACCTGGAGCCAACAATGCTCTTCAAATGTTAGGAGTGTGCCCTCCTATTCTCATATCCTAAGAAATGTTCATCATTCTCCCCATTTGCCTGTGAGCCCAGGGGTTCAAAGCACCATTTTGAGGCTAGGACCTCTACCCCACTGTAGCCACCAGCCTAATGGTGCTGCTAGAGTTTTTCGCCTGTTTTCACATATCCAAGGGTAGCTCACCCTCAATGAAAGAGCCACACCCTGAAGAATATTTTCCAGCCCCAGCGTTCTCAAGGCCTGCTTGAAATCTGCCTTAGTATGATTGACAGCAGGAATAGTCACTGGCTTTGTCATACATCCCTCTGGCCCCACGTCTCATTAAAGGCAGTGCAGAACAATACACTCCAATATCTCCAGATTTTTCCATGGTGTTGTGGTTCACATTGGACCACACACAGTCCATTATGATAAATAAAACCATGGATTCTGGAGAAAGAAATGGTCTTGTTAGAAACCTTGAATGTAAAGATCCCTTATTTTGCTCACTCTTCCTGGGAGATCTCATATGGTAAATTATTCCATCTTCCACCTCCATCTGAACTGTGTTCTCATTGCTGGCTGTTCAGAATCACCAGGAAAAGAGCCTAGGTTATAGCATTTTCTAACGCTCCAATGATTCTGAAGAACAACTAGGGTTGAGAAACACTATCCACCTTGAAGGTTATTCCAAAATTTCTTTCTTTGGCCCTTATTTCTCTAGTGGGCTTTAGCACCCACTTTAAATTGACTGGGTGTCTCTAATTGGATACAGACAATGACAATGAATAATATGATTAGAGAACATTTACACATTAGGCCCTGTCTTGTGAGCCTTTCCTACATATACTACTCACAATATTCCTAGGGGACAGGAGCTATTATAATCATCCCGTTTTGCAGAAACACTGGTCTCTTAACCACTATTCTATGCTGTCCCTTCTTTCCAAAAGTTATCAAGGCCTAACTGAACTCAGCACACTGAGATATCATCAAGGTTTCTTTTTTTCTCTGGCCCTCTACTGAATTTACTCCTCTTCTCATATCCTTTATTCTGGTGAACGGCACCAGGATCCATGCAGTTGGCTGGGTCAGACTCTTGGGAGATAAAACTGGCTCTTCCATTTCTTCACTGTTTTCATAACCAGTTTGAGATCTCATGTAGTTCATTTCCACAGTATCTCTTAGAATGTTCTTTTTCCTTTCCTATTGCCATGGCTATAATTTAGGCCACTTTTTCTGGAGTCTCTGTAGCATCCTCCAGTCTCCTTCAATTCAATCTATACATTGTTGTTGAGAAGTTATTTCCAAAGTCCCAATCAATACTATTACTTCACTACTTAATGCCTTATAGCTAAGTCTCCTAGACTTCCTGATAAAATCAAACTCTTCGATATTGTGCAAAATTTTCTGGATCCGCTGCTCCAGTCTTTTACTATGCCCCTTCTCGGACTCTGTTCTGACCTTCTACTACTCTCATGTACTCCAGCCTTTAGTTATTAAATTGCTTAAGACTTTGAGCATTATTTTCTGGCATACTTCAGCAACTTTGCTCATGCTGCTCACTTCTTCATCCTGTTGCCCATCTAACAGAAGTACTTGAAGATGCTGCCTGTTCTTCTGCCTTAGGTAGATGTACTTTCTAGGTACTCTCCCAGGATCTTATGCATATTCCTGGAGAAAATAGATCTATTACACTATATCGATAGGCTGTATTAGACAGCTTTTTGAAGACAGAGCCACTTCAGTGGTCCTACGCTTAGATACCGGGTCAGGCCAGTACCACACACTTAATAAATGTTGGGTTGAACAAACATATATGTATTAGGAATCTATATGCCAAGCATTCTCATAGGGACTGTTAAGAGAATGTAAGATCAGGTGATCTAAGAGGTTGCTTTCAGAGTGATCACAGTGTAAGCAATCGGTTCTTTAAAAGAAGTATGAATAAACTACCAGCAAACTTACTGAGTATAGCCTTATTTAATGATAATCTAAATAATTATTGATGGTCAATAATATTTAACTAAAATTAGGTATCTATTTTAAAATTTTCTGCAGAGATATTTCTGAGTTAAATGTATGCCTGAGTTTAGTCAAACCTTGCAGTTTATTAACTTGGTACTATTATATTTCATAAGATAGGGAGTGCTGAATCAATAGTGAGCTTGTCTCACTATTCTTAAGCTCTCATACAGACAGAAAAATAAATTCTCTAAGTTTTTCTGTGTAAAGCAAGGAGCCACCAACCATTTGGTGGCAGTTACAGAAATTACAAGAGTGACATTTAGGAGATGGTAATGAGTCTCTGAGTAGAAATAACAAGAGAGTTTGGGTGATTTTACAAGCTATCCTCAGTAAGGAACTGAATGATTTTAATTTGACTCTTTAAAATTTATTTGATAGAGATGAAATACATCTAAAGTGTCATGGTATTCCCGTCTCTACTAAAAATACAAAAATTAGCCAGGCGTGGTGGTGCATGCCTCTAATCTTAGCTACTTCGGAGGCTGAGGCAAGAGAATTGCTTGAACCCGGGAGGTTGAGGTTGCAGTGAGCCAAGATCGCGCCACTGCACTCCAGCCTGGGCAACAAAGTGAGACTCTGTCTTAAAAAAACAAAACAAAACAAAGCAAAACAAAAGACAAACAAAAGAAGTACATCTAAAGTGTCTAGTTCAGCTAACTTTATTTAGCAAAGATATTAGCTAAAAGAGAAACATAAGGTAAATAAAAGCCATGCAACTCTACCTTTCCAGTTTGTACAAACCTTACTGCTAAACCATAATGATATCACAGTAATTTTAGTTACTATTTTATAATTAGTTTTGTTTGTTTTAAGTATGTATGTGTAATTACATTCTACCAATTTCCTTCCTTCAGCATATTATTAACCAAATTACGTAAATGATGGCTTTGCCTAAATTTTAGAAAATGATCCTAGCTCTTGATATAGTGGCATAGAGAAATCTAGAAGAACTATTTAAGAGTAAGAAATAATTTTCAAATTTTCAAAATTGGAATATTATCCCTAAGATTGTTTTTGATTTGGGGTATGTGCTGACATTAAGAACATATGTTAAAATAATTGCCTTCACATAATGTTCTCATGTGGATGCCTTTCCCAGCACATCCAAACACACCTGATAATTATAAAAATATTCCCCAGATTCATTTAAAACCACCTGACCAGCTTCTGCCTATGAACATATCATGTAGTGCCACAGATTTCTTTGCACATCATTAATACGTGTGTTCTGTGTTCTGTGTTTCCAAACATTTTTATTTTTTAGGACAGAATTCCTCTTTTTTGTGAGGCTTTGCAGAAACCTCTTCTATATTTCATGTCTAGTTGTATTATGTCCTGAGCCACTTCTAAATAATCTTCTCATCTTTGAATATCACCTTGATCTTGTTGAAGTTAAATTTAAGACAGAAGTATATCTTCCAGGAACTAATTTCTGACAGATACTTGGATAGCAGGGAAACCATTTCTCCTGTGCCTAATAGAAAGGAGATTTGCATGTGGGTTGTGAAGATTTTTATACTGCTTCACTATACATCCAAAATTTCACATAAAATACATTGGTTTTCCTGAAAACTTCCCCTAAAATATAGCATGTGTTGTTTGATCTTGAATCTGATTGAAGTCAGGTTAAACAGTTCTGTGATTCTGGCATTGTGATAAAGTACATGTACTCTGCAGCCAGACCACCTGGGTTTCAATCTCAGCCCAATTACTTCTTGCTTATGTGATGTTAGGCAATTTGCTTCTCTGATAGTTGGTTTCTTAATATCCCAAATGGGCAATATTCCATTTTACAGCCTTTATAAGCATCTATTTTCTATGCTTATTTTTAGGATTAAAAAATTAATACTTACAAAGTACTTAGAAGGGTACCTAGCATTGGCACATAGTAAGATTTCATAAGAAATAAAAATAAAAATAAATCCAAAATTCTGTTCGTTGTGGCTGCAATTTGTATACCTGAAAGCATTTTTTATTTTATGTTCCTACATACAGTAGTCACCCCTTATGTACAGGAGATATGCTCCAACACCCCCAGTGGATGTTTAAAACCTAGGATAGCGCTGAACCCTGTATGGACTATGTTTTGGTCTCTATATACACACACCTATGATTCAATTTATTTTGTAAGGTAGGTACAGTAAGAGATTAGCAATAATTGTGAATAAACTCATAAACAATTAAGTTCAATAGGGCTATTTGAACACAAGTGCTGTGATACCACAACAGTCGATCTATTTGCGATGGCTGCTAAATACCTAACGACCAGGTGGTGTTCAGGGTGGACACGCTGGGCAAAGTGGTGATTCACACCGTGGGAGGGATGAAAGGTGGAGGAGGATGGCATGAGATTTTATCATGTTACTCAGAATGGCAGAAAATTTAAAACTTATGAGTTGTTTATCTCTGGAATTTTTCATTTAGTAATTCTGGACCTTGGATGAGAGCAGGTAAGTAAAACTCTGAATTGGGGGGAAGGAACTATTGTAAATATTTTTCAGATGAGGTCCCTTAACGAAAAGTGGAGGGAAAATAAAACTTCAAACAGGGTAAAGGGAGATGGTGTCATAGTCCAAAGCTTCATTTGTAATTGTTTTAATTTTTTGCAGTCACGTGACATAGAGTAGATCAGTATGAGTAACAAATTATTAGCATTATAAGTACAAAGGGAATTGAATGTGATGCATTAACAGGAAGCAGAAGTTTTGTTTATAACTTTCTTATTTAGCACAAACTTTGATCTCATAGGACCTCTTCCTGGATTGTTTCTTCTAAACAACCAGTTAGACCAAAATGTATGCTGTTTAACCTAAATAAAAGTGAATAAGTTTTTACTTCTGGATTGGATTGGATTGATTTCCCTGTAAAACTGACTAAAGAAAATGTAGCCAAAGAACAGGGCAAGCATTCACTCAGATCACCTCACTAGTTTTAGTCTGGAAGTAAATTTCAAATTCAGAGGATAATATACTATATAAATGTAAATTCTACCTTTATGAAATGAATTCATGAATTTGTTCTCACATGGGCCAAACCTTATGTTCTATTTGGGATGGGATTTTGTCCACAGGAGTCTGTTACACTGTGAAAAGAATAAGCAAAGCTGTTTAACTTTTAACTTATCACACTGACACATTTTTCAGAGAAATTCACTGGATGCAGGTTTTGAGAGTGGGAAGATTTAAAGATGACTTCCAGGATTCTGGCTCAAGCAGTTGGATGAATGATATGACATTTAATAAGAGTAGGGACAATAGAGAAGAAGCAGAAATTTCGTAAAATGTGATGAGTTCAGCATCAGATATGGAGTAGTTTACATGTCTCATAGCACATGTGATGTGAGACACTAAGTAAGCACCTCTACGGGAGGGACGCGGCTCTGGAGAGATCAGGGCCAGAGATGCAGATTTGCGGTGGTCAGTGTGCAGACGGCACTCCAAACCACGTGCAAGGCCTGCCAGGAGGATCGCATGCAAGGAATAGACAATAAAATTTAGGCCAGAACCCAGAAAAATACAGGTACTTAGGGGAAGAGTAGATTAGGAGCCAGAAGAAGAGACTTAAAAAATAGTGATAGTTAGAGATACAGTGTAATATTATGGAAATGAAAGAAGTGCGAGGAGATGATATGGTCAGCATTGTTGAGTAAATCCTTACATTATTAAAAAAAAATAGAATGCAGTAAAGGATCTAATGAAATATCTTCAAGTAAGAAAAATAAGGCAAAACAATGATTATGTTAATCACGACTTAAATCATTCTTCTCATTTTGTATGCAGACATGATAAACTTTGCAAGAAAGAACAAGTAGTTTAATATTAGTGAAGGGACTTCATGAATTTAGAAAGTATCATAACATTAACATTTACAACAATCTCTTCCTTTTATAGGTGGAAGGGTAAGGCCTGGGCAGGGAGAGTGATTTGCCTAAAGTCACCCAAATCATAAATCAAAGGAGCAGGGACAAAAGATTCCTGACTCTCAATACTTGGTTGGAAAAAAATCATTAAATCAAAACCAAAATAATTTATAATAGCAAGGGTTCCTTCGCATTACATGGAGTAGATCAGTATGAGTAACACATTGTTAGTCTCATATGTATGAAGGGAATTGAATGTGATGCATTAACAGGAAGTAGGATTCTTGTTCATAATTCTCTTATTTAGCACAAACCCTAATCTCATAGGACCTCTTTCCTGGTTGTTTCTTTCAAACAACCAGAATTAGACAAAAACATATATTGTTTTAACCCAAATAAAAGTAAACAAGTTTTTATTTCTGCATTGGATTGGAGTTATTTCTCTCTTAGACTAAAGAAATATAACCAATGAGTGATTAAACTAGCTAAAGAAATCACTACTCAGACAGTAATGATGACACCGAGTGCATAAGAAAAATTATTGCCTTTAAAGAAGAAGTAGTAAGAAAGCCACAATATCCCCAGCAGAAATGGGGAAAGGGATTTCTTACCTGTCTGGGAATGATTGAAGTATTGTAAGGTCTGTCTAGAGGTTGAAAAATGACCTATCTTCCCCTTTTGTCATGTTGAGAGGTCCCTGCCACAGAAAATCCCAATCACCTAATCTGTGTTGATAATCTTTCTGAGCATTATTCTAAATATCAGTTGTAGTCAACATGATATAAAGAGATGTAAGTTTCAGCTATGATCTGTACATGTAGTTTAAGATGGACAACACTGATAAGCAAGATAAGAAAGGAAACAAAATCAACTAAACACTCATTGAATGTAATTGTTAAATTACTAACAGTGAATATGAAAGCAATTTTATTTGGAGGGTAGTGAGGGCGTGAAGGATTATAGAAATTGCCTGTTTTTATTCATGAAATTGAAGAGAAATTATTATTGCTTTTGCAAAGTCACAGCACATTTTATAGTGTCATCTCAGGAAGTAAAGTTCCTTTTTAAAAGGTCCACCTTGCTGTAAAGCAGAAAGCACTGAGATTTTGAGTAAATGTGTTGGAAGTGCATTCCTCAATGTTAAATAGTACAGTATTGTCTCTTTATATGTCTATGCATGCTGTTATTCTGTAAGAATGTTGTACATTAAGAATCTTGAGATTTAATACTCCATAGTTACACAATATTAAGTATTTAAATGTGGTCTCTACATTTTATAATGCTCCCCATTAGGTGAGACTAGGGAGACAGTTCTCTTTTGGTTGGCTTCTGTTTCTCCCAATGAGAGGAACTAGTTAATTTAAACACAGATTCTACAATCAACAAGCTTGGATACTGAAAATTTCTGGCACATCATAAAGACAGGTTCACCACACTATCACTCTTAGGCCAAATATGGTCTACTCCTTCTCAAAGTTTCAGTGGAATAGAGACACACCATTCATTACTTGTCCATGGCTGTTTCATGCTACAGTGGCATAGTTGAATACTTGCAAAAGAGAGACTATGGTGCACAAATATAAAATATTTACTGTCTGGGACACGGAGTGGTGCCTGTAGTTCCAACACTCTGACAGGTTGATACAGGAGGATCACTTGCGTTCAGGAGTTCACGACTAGCCTGGGAAGCACAGCAAGACCCCATCTCTAAAAAACATTTAAAAAGCTGAGTGTGGTGATGCATGTCTGTAGTCCTAGATTCTCAGGATGCTGAGGTGGAAGATTGTTTGAGCCCAGGAGTTGGAAGATACAGTGAGTTATGATTGTACCACTGCATTCCAGCATGGATGACAGAGTGAGACCCTTTCTCTCTTAAAAAAAAATTACTATCTGACCTTTCATGGAAAATGTTTACTGACTTCTGCCATAAAGGAAGATATTAAAAAGTTTAGTGAGATGGAAATTTTGGAATTAATCTTTTATGTTCAACATGGTTCAGCAACACTAAACACTTTATTGCTACATCCTCCCTCCCTCCCTCCCTCTCTTCCTTCCTTCCTTCCTTCCTTCCTTCCTTCCTTCCTTCCTTCCTTCCTTCCTTTCCAGGTCTCACTCTGTCACCCAAGCTGGAGTGCAGTGGCACGGTCTCAGCTCACTGCAGCCTCCACCTCCCAGGGTCAAGTGATTCTCCTGCCTCAGCTTCCCTAGTAGCTGGGATTACAGGCATGCACCACCACACCTGGCTACTTTTTGTATTTTTAGGAGAGACAAGTTTTCACCATATTGGCCAGGCTCGTCTCAAACTCCTGACCTCAAGTAATCCATCTGCCTTGACCTCCCATAGTGCTGGGATTACAGGCATGAGCCACCATACCTGGCCCTATATTCCTATTGCTGCTTATCTTTCACAGAGGATATTTTGGCATGTTTTAGAACACTGAACTTTAGCAATTTTATTGATATGGTATAGGCCCCGTCTTTTCATGGGAATTGTCTATCACCTGCCAACATGTGTGTGTCTTACTAGCAGAATACTCTGTCACCAGGTCTAATTAGCATAAATGCAATCATGTAAAATCCTAGCATGATGTTTTCTGGAATATGAGAAGTCTCTGCATCCTATATTATAACAGATGAAGAGAATATACATAACCTTGAGATAAGACAGAGAGGGAGTACTATTGCTACTGTCAGATAAAGGTCATTGGTCATCTTCTTCTGATTGTGTTTATTAATTGATATTGGGAAAAAAAGCACTCAGTAGCTTAATAGGTACATAAATAGATATCAGGTGCAAGGGCTCTGATAATTTGCAGCAGTAAAGATTCCATATTTGCAATGGGAGCTGTGATTGGCATCACTCTCTAATTAAGTTTATGATAATCTCCTGTCACTAAGCCCCTATATTAGCCAGAGTTGAGTCATGCAGGCATATGATAAGAACTAACATGCCTGCATCTTTCAGTTCTTTACTTTTGGCCTTAATCTTGGGAATTCCTCCAGAAATTCATATCATGTTAGTTTTGTTTTATTCTGGGTTCTTGGAGGGGCATTTGCTCTTGGCCAGTTCTACTCTAGCGGTACATGCGCGCGCGCGCGCGCGCGCACACACACACACACACACACACATACACACACAGAGTTTAGAGATTTTGACAGTTGTATAATATGCTTTTCCAAAAATAAAAGCTCAGAATGGTCCCTCAGGTCTACTGGACTCATTGTAAGATAAACTATTTACAAGACTTCAAATATATTTGAGCTCCAAATTCCTCACTCTTGTGGACCAAAGTGGGTGAGCTTTTGAATTCCTGGAAATTAGTGTCAACTCAGAACCAACAGCTAATAATTCCTCATGGATGCAACACATACTATATTTGATGTGTGCTGTTGTGGACCATTTGCCAGAAGTAACCAATTAAGTCGCCAGTTTCTGAATGAAGTCTGGAGTAATAGAAAGCCCTGCAGCACCAGGTCCTGGCTGTCCCTTTCTGTCCTTCTCCCATTTTTAAACTCAGGTTATTGTTATTTTGGCAAAACATTGTTTTGTTGTTTTGTATACATTTTTGGAGGATATGTGCAAGAATTCTATTTAGGTGACTGCTTTTTTCTTTGAACTTCTGGAACTTCTCCTATAAACCCTTGAGAGCCACTCTAAAATATAACACTTCTGTATTCAAGAAATATCTGTTATTCCCTAAAGTACAAAATAAAGTCCAGGCATAAAAAACTGTCCACAGTCCTTGTCCTTGCATTCTGTCATCTCCAGGGCTCTTTTAAGAAAATTCTACTTCAGGCCAGGTGTGGTGGCTCAAGCCTGTAATCCCAGCACTTTGGGAGGCCGAGACGGGCGGATCACGAGGTCAGGAGATCGAGACCATCCTGGCTAACACGGTGAAACCCTGTCTCTACTAAAAAAATACAAAAAACTAGCCGGACGAGGTGGCGGGCGCCTGTAGTCCCAGCTACTCGGGAGGCTGAGGCAGGAGAATGGCGTAAACCCAGGAGGCGGAGCTTGCAGTGAGCTGAGATCCGGCCACTGCACTCCAGCCTGGGCGANAAAAAGAAAGAAAATTCTACTTCATCCAAGAGGTCTATTATAAAAATGAAAACCACAGATCGTATAGCTTTGTTTTGGAGTAGCCTAACTACTGCTATTACTCAGCCTAGCCCACTTTGTTTGTAATTTCCACTTCCCTTATTTAGTTTCTAGCCTTTCCGCTAGACCAGTTTAGTTTCCATGTTTTCAATGAAATCTTCCATTAGTGTTATGGCGCAGATTAATTTATCTCGGAGTGATCTATTATCTATCTGTACATCACACACATTGCAGTAGGTTTATCCTTATCTTACCCTCTATACATGTCTGTATATAAGCGTGAACATGTCTGTAATTGTTAGTACATGCTAGTATACTTATTTTTTCTTTTTCTCTTTCTTTTCTTTTCATTTTCTTTTCTTCTTTCTTTTTTTCTTTTTTTTTTTTTGACAGAGTCCTGCTTTGTCGCCCAGACTAGAGTGCAGTGGCGTGATCTTCGCTCACTGCAGCCTCCACCTCCCGGGCTCAGGCGATTCTCTTCCCTCAGCCTCCTGAGTAGCTGGGACTACAGGCGTGCACTGCCATGTCCGGCTGATTTTTGCATTTTTAGTAGAGATGGGGTTTCACCATGTTGTTCAGGATGGTCTTGATCTTCTGACCTCGTGATCCACCTGCCTCAGCCTCACAAAGTGCTGAGATTACAGGCGTGAGCCACCACCCCCAGCCTATGCTTATTTTTTCTTAAGCTAGTCTCCCTGGCTCGAGAGTCTGCGCTTTTAACCATTATGCATGCTGCCTATCCATGCAGTTCACTGCTCTCTCCCATGGCAATGGCAACCTTCAATAAATAAAAAATGATCTCCTTTTCTGTAAAGCTTTGGTATTAGATCAGATTGTTTTACTATGCAACACTCCAGAAAGCCATCACAAATTAACTGTAGCATGCATGGTGAAGTCGATCTCCTATCCCTGATTGCTAAACTTTAAGCTAAGTAGCAACAGAGAGCATTTTTTAAATCTCTTTTTATCCTTGTACTTCGTATAATGCTTGCACATGTAAAGGGTTCATTTATATTTTCATCAGGACGTTGATAGTGATTTGAAATGTGCTCATTGCTAAAAGTTGTTGTACAGTTTCCTTTTGTTTTCTTTCTTTCTTTTTTGATATGGAGTCTCACTCTGTTGCCCAGGCTGAAGTGTAATGCTGTGATCTCCGCTCACTGCAGCCTCCACCTCCTGGTATTGTGCAGTTTCATCAAAATTCTTCCTGCAAATCATCCTCCATTGGTTGGTTCATTTTGTTTTCCCAAGATTTAAGTTATGAAATGATGGTTTTATTTCTCCATATCTTCCTTTTCTAACATGATATTCCACAGTGGAAATCACAACTTTCTGTTCTTTAATTAGCTCCTTGTCCTAGAATTATAACACGTTGTTTTGTTTGATTCCTGTTAAAAGACCAATGTTTGAAGACTTGATAGTTGCATATAATGAATCACTGGTTTCTTTACAAATTGAAAATAGATGTATTTTACAGTTAATATCTATTCTTAGAAAAATGTCTGCTGTTTGACCTTACTGTGGGACCTGAGAAGCAAATGCAACAAAACCCAGAAATAGACAAGTGGGACTTAAACTAAAAAGTTGTGTGTGTGTGTGTGTATGTGCATATATGTATATATTTATATACACACACACACATATATCTCAACAGCGTGAACACACAGCCTGCAGAATAGGAAAAAATATTTGCAAGCTATACATCTGACAAAGGAATAATATCCAGACTCTACAAGGAACTCAAATGACTCAACATGCAGAAACAAATAACATCATTAAAAAGTAGGCAAAGGACATGAGCAGACTTTTTTCAAAAGAAGGCATTAAAATGGACAATAAGCATATGAAAAAATGTTCAATGCAGCCAGTCATCAGAAAGGCAAATTAAAATCACAATGAGATACCATCTTATACCAGTCAGAATATCTGGCATTAAAAAGACGAAAAAACAAAACAAAACAAAACAGTAACAGGTGTTGGTGATGATGTTGAGAAAAGGGAAATCTTGCACACTGTTGGAGGGAATGTAAATTGGTATAACCTCTATGGAAAACAATATGGCGATTTCTCAAAGAGTAGAATTACCATTAGATCCAACAATCCCACTACTGGGTATATACCCAAAGGAAAAGAAATCATTATATCAGAAAGATACCTGGACCTGCATGTTTATTTACTGCAGCACTATTCACAATGGCAAAGATATAGAATCAACCTCAGTGTACATCAATAGATGATTAGATGAAATGTGGTACATAGACACCAGGGAATACTACTGAGCCGTAAAAAGAATGAAATTATGTCTTTTTCAGCAACATGGATGAAATTGGAGACATTGTCCTAAGTGAAATACTCAACAGAAGGTCAAATACTGCATGTTCTTGTAAGTGGTAGCTAAATAATGTGTACACATGGACATAGAGTATAAAATAATGGACATTGGAGACTCAGTAGTGTGGAAGGGTTGGGAGCAGGTGAGGGAAGAGAAATTACTTAATGGGTATGCTGTATGTAATTTGGGTGATGGCTACACTAAAAGGCCAGACTTCACCACTATCCAATATATCAATGTAAAAAAATTGTACTTAGACCCACTAATGATGTAAAAATAAATACATAGAAACATTAACTTGATAAAAATCCTGTCATTTTATTTTTTAAAAATCATTTCCAGACAGGGATCGTGGTTCTATATACTAGTCAGGACTCTGCCTTGTTCACATGAATGGTTTTCACCATTTTTGTTTTGTTGTTTTTTAGAACAATAAAAGCTTCTACTTTGGACATTAGTGAAAAGAAAGGATGTTAAGTCTCTTTAGGGAACAGATAATGCAAAAATATGTATGTAGTTTCTATAACATGCCCAATGTTCATAACCATTGATAATTACCTGGCTGGAAAACATTAGAAATTATAAAATATTTTTTGTCTTCTTTTATCTTTTGACCAAAGAAGAAAAAAAGCACAAACCATGTTTATGTTACACATAGTAATATATTTATATATTTTGCTCTTTCTATTTTAATTCATTAAATTTACGCCAAAAATAGTGCCTGTAGTAGATCTATATTCCCTTAATTCAAGGTATGTAGACATTCCTCTAAGATTTGAAATGATGCTGTACACTATGTGGCATAGTGATATCATGAGACAAGGACTAACATATATTGTAGGGAATTATCGTTATGGTATTGCTAATAACCTGAGGTTTTCAAATAAATAGAATAAGGTATCAGATCAATTGGTTGGACCCTACTCCACAAAGATTGTTGCACTTTGAATTCTATTTTCTCATTATGTTTATCTTTATACATCATGGGGAACAAGTATATCATTATAAGAAATAAAATATATGCATTATTTCAAGATATATCAACTCTGTTTAAAAAACCATCACGACATTCTATTTTATGAAATGGCTTATTCTCAAACCAAAGGTCTCTGTTTTTTTGAAGTAGGAAAAAAAACATTATTATTATTGAGCTCCACAAACATTATGCAGCTTCTTTCAAAAATATACTTAGTGGGCTAGGTGCGGTGGCTCACGCCTGTAATCCCAGCACTTTGGGAGGCCGAGGCAGACGGATCACGAGGTCAGGCGATTGAGACCATCCTGGCTAACACGGTGAAACCCCATCTCTACTGAAAGTACAAAGAATTAGCTGAGCATAGTGGTGGGCACCTGTAGTCCCAGCTACTAGGGAGGTTGAGGCAGGAGAATGGTGTTAACCCGGGAGGCAGAGGTTGCAGTGAGCCGAGACTGCACCACTGCACTCCAGCCTGGGTGACAGAGCAAGACTTCATCTCATATATATATATATATATATT
>NW_016811338.1:1357028-1360457 GCF_001698545.2 Rhinopithecus bieti
ATATATATATATATATATATATATATATGTACACATACATACACACACACACATACACACACACACACACATATATATATATATCTCATGGAAGAGAAAACTCACCCTGTCTTGAGAGAGAAGATTCATCTTTTAAAATTGGTATAGGTGTTACAAAGTTCTTTCTTAGGTAAAACCAAAATGTGCTCCCTTGTGGTTTTTTTACCCCTTTTTTGCTGAAGCGTCAAAGGGCAAGCTTACCCTCTCTTCGACATAGCAACTGTTGTGAATGGATTATGACTTTTCTTAGGCTTCATTTCTGAAAGTTAATCTTTCTTCCTTCACTTATTTTTTGCTAGAGCACAGGTGCCAGAGTGTTCTAGTTGCTTCAGTATGGGTAATTGCTAGCGTATGTGTCATTTTTTAAATGTTGGCTATGGTGTTTTAATGTGGTGCTCACATTGAATATGGTACTGTAGATGTGGTCTTCCCAGATCAGAATAGGGCTGAGTATTCTACCTTTGAGTGATCTGGACATTATGTTTCTATTAACCCAGAATAACTTTGATTCAGATAGTTCTGATAGCAATATTCTACTGTTGGGTTTTCCATAAATGTATAATCACCCCAAGGCCAACCCAACACCTTGACCAGTTATCCTAAATTTTTTAAAAAGTTAATTTAGCACTTCACCTGAAATCTATTGGATGTCATCTTGTACCACATAATCAAAAGCATTTCCATCATTTTTGTGGCTTCAGTGCATAGGAGAGGATCTATTACATAGTGGCTGCTCATCAAATGTTTTACAAATATTAATGAATTCGATATCTTAGAATTTTCCTTTAATGTGTATTTTATCAGCATGGTTTTAATGGAACAGTTAGAGCAGATTGTATAATTATGATTGCAGGCTCTATTCAGTTCACTGACATAAATATCATGTAAGACAAGAATAGGGTTTGATGGCAATCTATCAGGGACTCCCTAAGGCTTCAATTAAATTCCACAAGCATTTATCAGAGCTATATATGCGGCAGGCCTGTGTAGTCATTAACAATATGTTGCCCTCGAAAAATACACAGGCTACTTTTATGTGGTCCTATTAATCAACACTTATTGGATACAGCGATACAACTAGCTGTTAATTCATCCATCCCTACCATTATTTATATCTCATTTCACCTTCTACTTATAGAGCTATTATTAGAGATATTTGATGTACCAAGATAAACTATGCCTTCAGCATTTATATAATCTGCTAACTTGAAAATGCTAAGAAGACATTAGGATGGATTTTAATGATTCATTCATAATAAAACCACCTCCATGAGACTGTATAGTTTTTTTTATTATAAAGGCCCATTTTTTGTTTGGTTGTTTGTTTGTTTTAATCAGTTCCTCCAACTATTGTCCTAGTGATCTTGGATAAGTTACATAAATTTTCTAACTTCAACTCTTTCTTCACTTGTAAAACATAGATACAAATAGCACATGTCTCAGAGAGTTGTTTGGTAGATTAAATCAGATAATCAACTATCTCAAGTCTGATTCCTTGAGAAATGGATTCTGAGCCTCTGGGATTTGGATACAAGGGGTTAGTTGGAGAAATTTCAGGGAATCGACAGCTAGGAAGATTTGAGGGACTCTAGGAAATTTGAGATTTGTGTAGAGGGAGAGACTGAACTGGTCTGCAACAGAAGTGGCAGATGATTCCACAGAGAGCCCTGGGACTGGGATGTCTTCAAGTGCCTCCGATAAAGCAAGGGAGTAGTTCTTTGCAGTATTACCTGGACCAGTCATTGGATATATGGATGGAGGAAAACACAGCTTTGGGTAGGCAGCTTCCTTACACAGCGAGGAATAGCAGAGAGGGACTCAATTGTGAGCTGTCAACCGTCAGCTATGCTACCACTAGGTGTACAGGCTATTACAATGCCTGTTGCACGTTAACTGAATAATAGATACTAGCTATTATTGTTCTACCTACTTATTTATTTCTTAATTTATTTACCTATTTACTTTTTAAAATCTTCTCTTTTTGAATTATTCTTTGACTTCCATCAGAAATTATTCTAGTGAGTCCATTAAATTTATCAGTTCTCACTTTTCCTCTCTGAGAAAATTATCTGTTTGTTTTTTAAAGCTTTATTGATTCACAGTGGACCTATAATAAATTGCACCTATTTAACGTGTAGAAACTAACACATTTTCTAGAAACTAACATATTTTCTCTCTCAAACACACATACACGTACACCTGTGAAACCATCACTACAATCAAGGTATGGAACATTTCCATCCCTTCCAAAAGAAACCTCCTGCCGATTTGTAAATAACTACCCCTCTATCCCAGTCCCCAAGTAGTAACTGATCTGCTTTCTGTCACTATACACTAGTTTACCCTTTTAAGAATTTTATATTAATGGGATTATACTTTTTGGGGAAAGAGGTCTGGCTGCTTTCAATCAGCATGACTATTTCAAGATTCATCCAAATTACAGTGTATAGTGTATGAATAGTTTATAGTTTTTATCACTGAGTGATGTTTTATTGCATGGGTTTACTGCAATTTGTTTATCCATTCACCTGTTCATAGATGTTAAGATTGTTTCAACTTTTTAACTATTATAAATAAAGCTGCTACGAACACTCAGATGTGAGCTTAGTACAGATATATCCTTTAGTTAGGAAAATAGGGAGAGAATGGTTTGGTCAGATATGTGATTCGCAAATATTTTCTGCATCTGTGTTTTGTCTTTTACTATATTTCACGATGCCTCTTGAAGAACAGAAATTATTAAATTAATGAAGTCTTGTTTATCAACTTTTTCTTTTCTTTTCTTTTCTTTTTTTGAGACGGAGTCTCCCTCTGTCCCCCAGGCTGGAGTGCAGCGGCACGAACTCAGCTCAGTGCAAACTCCGCCTCCCGGGTTCACGCCATTCTCCTGCCTCAGCCTCTCCAGTAGCTGGGACTACAGGCACCCACCACCACGACCAGCTAATTTTTTGTATTTTTAGTAGAGACGGGGTTTCACCGTGTTAGCCAGGATGGTCTGGATCTCCTGACCTCGTGATCCACCCGCCTCGGCCTCCCAAAGTGCTGGGGTTACAGGCGTGAGCTATCAACTTTTCCTTTTATGATTTATGCTTTTGGTGTTGTATCTAAGAAAGTTTTGCCTAACTCAAGGTCAAAAAGATTTTCTATGTTTTTTGGTTTATTTAGGTGTATGAACCATTACTGATTTTTTTAATAAGGTATAAACATCAAAGCTCATTTTTAGCATATTAATATCCAATTTTTCCAGCAGCATTTATTAAAAGACTACCTTTTATCCACAAAATCTGCCACTTTTCTACAAATAATATTTTTATAAAAGAGCCAAATAATTTTTTTTAATAGCCAAGGCATCAGTTAGGTTATGTACATCTTCTTGAGTGCACTTTGGTA
>NW_016811338.1:1360790-1362204 GCF_001698545.2 Rhinopithecus bieti
TCTTCTCCCCTCCCCTCCCCTCCCCTCCTCTTTTTTCTTTTCAAGAGGAGTCTTATTCTGTTTCTCAGGCTGGAGTGCCAAGTGCAGTGGCCTGATTTCGGCTCACTGCAACCTCCGCCTCGCGGTAGTGATTCTCGTGCCTCAGCCTCCCGAGTAGCTGGGACTACAGTCGTGTGCCACTACGCCCAGCTGATTTTGGTAGTTTTAGTAGAGATGGGGCTTTATGGTGTTACCCAGGCTGCTCTCGAACTCCTGACCTCAAGTGATACACCCACCTCGGCCTCCCATAGTGCTAGGATTACAGGCATGAGCCACCGCACCTGGCGGGTAGTGTTTATCTTCCAAGGAATCATTTCATCTAAATTGTCAATTATTGGCATACAATTGTTAAAAATATTCATTTTAATGCTTTCCCTATATATAGACTCTGTGATAACATCATCTCTCTCATTTTTTAATTGGTAATTAGTATCTTCTCTCTTTTTTTGTTGATCATAGTTTGTTCTATTGATCTCAAAATCATGGCTATTGGTTTCATTAATTTTTAAAATTAATTTTCTGTTTTCTTTTTTTGTTGTCTGCTCTGATCTTTTCTATTTCTTATAATTTCTTTGGAATTATTTTGCTTTTTTAGTTTCTTAAGGTAGAAACTGAGATCATTGATTTGAAATATTTCTTCTTTTCTAATATAGGCATTTAGTACTTTATATTACTATTTAAATACTGCTTTAACTGTGTCCCAACTGTCTGCATATGTTGAGTTTCAACTTTTATTTATTTACTTTTAAAAAATCTGTAAGTTTAAAACATTTTCCAAATATCTGGGATTGTTTAGATATCTCTGTTACTGATTTCTAATTAAATTCCATTGGGGTCAGATAACATACTTTGTACAATTTAATTTTTTAAAATATCAGTGAGTCTTGTTTGTGGTCCAGAAAATGGTTCATTTTATTAAATGTCCTGTGTGCAATTGGAAAGATTGCATATTCCGCTTCTGTTGAGTGTGCTATACACCTTACTTAGGTCAAGTTGGTTAATAGTATTGTTCTTTATGTCCTTCCTGATTTTTTTTTTAATTTTTTTATTATACTTTAAGTTCTAGGGTACATGTGCATAATGTTCAGGTTTGTTACATATGTATACTTATGCCATGTTGGTGTGCTGCACCCATCAACTTGTCAGCACCCATCAATTCATCATTTATATCATGTGTAACTCCCCAATGCAATCCCTCCCTCCTCCCCCCTCAACATGATAGGCCCCAGTGTTTGATGTTCCCCTTCCGGAGTCCAAGTGATCTCATTGTTCAGTTCCCACCTATGAGTGAGAACATGCGGTGTTTGGTTTTCTGTTCTTGTGATAGTTTGCTAAGAATGATGGTTTCCAGCTGCATCCATGTCCCTACAAAGGA
>NW_016811338.1:1366832-1379891 GCF_001698545.2 Rhinopithecus bieti
TGAGTGTACCTGTCTGATTCTTCCTTTGGAAGTTTCCTCTCAGGGGTGTACTCCACCCTGTGAGGTGTGGGGTGTCAGACTGCCCCTAGTGGGGGATGTCTCCCAGCTAGGCTACTCAGGGGTCAGGGACCCACCTGAGCAGGCAGTCTGTCTGTTCTCAGATCTCAACCTCCGCGTTGGGAGATCCACGGCTCTCCCCAAAGCTGTCAGAGTCGTTCGCGTCTGCACCGGCCCCTGCTGCTTCCCCTGTTGGTCTTCAGCTGTGCGCTGTCCCCAGAGGTGGAGTCTCAGTTGAAAATGCAGAAATCACCGGTCTTCTGTGTTGCTCGCGCTGGGAGTTGGAGACTGGAGCTGTTCCTGTTCGGCCATCTTCTCCTTCCTGATTTGTATTCTATTTTTGAGAAGGTGCTGTTGAAATCTCCAGCTATAATTGTAGATTTCGCTATTTCTCTTTGCAGTTTTATCAGATTTTACCTAATTTATTTTTAAAGTCTGTTATTAGGTGCATAAATATTTGTAAGTATTATCTTCTCTTGATGTATTGATTCATTTTTTTGTAATTATGAAATACACTCTTTATCCCTTTTAATAATTTTTTTAAAATACACTTGTCTGATGTTAATATTGTCATTCAGGCTTTCTTTTGTTATTGTGAGCACAATATATCCTTTTCCATTCTATGACTTTTACCGTATTTATGTCTATACACTTAATGTTTAACTCTTCTAGACAGCACGTCATTCATGTGTTTACATAGTTTATTGATTTCAATGTAATCTGACAACATCTACTTTTCTATCCATGTATTTAGATTGTTGACATTTAACATGAATATTAACATGATGATTTCAAATCTACTGTCTTTCTTTTTGTTTTCTATTTGTGTCATCTGTTCTTTATTACATTTGCTTTCATTTCCTGCCTCTTTTGGCATCAGTAAATTTTTAATAATTTCATTTTATCTCCATTAGCGTCTTATAAACTAAGTATCTTTGTTATGTTATTAGCTACTTTATTGTCTATTTTGTGTGATAATTATGCCACTTCACATATAGTGCATAAACTTTATAATAGAATACTTCAATTTTCTGCTTTGTCCTATTGTCATAAAGTCTAATTGTTTAACAGTCTACCTGTTATAACTGAAAAGTTCATTGTTGCTATTTTTACTTAAAGCAGTCAAATGTCTTTTAAAGCTGTATAAACATTAAGAGAAAGTATTAAAAAATAAATTTGCACATGTAGGTACCATTTCCAGTGTCCTTTGTTTTTGTGTAGGTACATATTTGCAGATGGCATTATTTCCCTTTACCTTCAGAAATTCCTTTACTCCTTATAGTGTAAGGCTGCCGCTGATGAATCCTTTTGCCATTTTTACATCAGAATAATTTTTATGTTGCCTTCATCCTTGAAAGCTATTTTTTTCTGGTCATATAGTTATAAGTTAAAGGGTTTTCTTTTTTTTGTCCTCTCTGTATGCCACTGTGTTCTGCCTGCCATGGCTTGCAGTGAGAAGCCTTCTTACATTTGTAATTTTTTTTTTTTTTTTTGAGACGAAGTCTGGCTCTGTTGCCCAGACTGGAGTGCAGTGGCACAGTCTCAGCTCACTGCAACCTCCACCTCCCAGGGTTCAAGCGATTCTCCTGCCTCAGCCTCCCAAGTTGCTGGGATTACAGGTGCTCACCACCATGGCCAGCTAATTTTTATATTTTTAGTACAGACAGGGTTTCTCCATGTTGGCCAGGCTGGTCTTGAACCTCAGATAATCTGCCCACCTCAGCCTCTCAAAATGCTGGGATTACAGGTGTGAGCCACCACGCCCAGCCAAATCTATCTCTTCTTTATTTTTTTAAATGTCTATAGGATTTTTCTCTTTATCACCAATTTTAAGTAATTGTTTATACTGTATCTTGGTTTATTTTTCTTCTTTTCCTTTTCTTATTGTGATTCTGAAAGTTTATGGCACTTTTCTGGTCTGAAGGCTTAGAGTACTCATCACATTGGAAAAAAATTTGCCATTATTCCCTTAAATATTTTTCTGTCCTCCCTCTCTTTCCTCTCTTTGGAGAATTCTAATTACGTGTGTACTAAACCCATAGATTTTCCCCAATGATCACTGAAACTGTGTTTTTTTTCCTCCCTCTGTTTCATTTTGAGTTTTCTATTGCTATGTCTTCAAGTTTCCTGACTCATCTGTTTTCTATCCCATCCATGCATTTGTCATCTCAGACACGGCAGTTTTAATCTCTGAGTGCTTGGTTTTGGTCTTTCTATATCTTCTTCATTTCCACTTTTAACCCTTAATATTTTTTCTAGCTTCTTGAACATATAGATTATACTTATTTCAGTTTTATTAGTTTTTCTACTGATTCCATGATCTCTTCTAGGATTATTATTATTATTTATTTATTTATTTGAGACGGAGTCTTACTCTGTTCCTCAGGCTGGAGTGCCATGGTGTGATCTTGGCTCACCGTAAGCTCCACCTCCTGGGTTGATGCCATTCTCTTGCCTCAGCCTCCTGAGTAGCTGGGACTACAGGCGCCCACCACCGCGCCCGGCTAATTTTTTTTTTTTTTTTTTTTGTATTTTTAGTAGAGACGAAGTTTCACCGTGGTCTCGATCTCCTGACCTCGTGATCCGCCTGCCTCGGCCTCCCAAAGTGTTGGGATTACAGGCGTGAGCCACCGCGCCCGGCCTCTAGGATTATTTTTGATTGGTTGAATTTTCCCCTCATTGTCATTTCTTGTTTGTTTGTTTTTTGCTTTTTTTGGATTCATGGTGAATTTTTATTGGGTGCCATTGTGGCCCATTGTGGCATTTACATTGTTGGGTTCTGTCTTTTTTTCCCCCCTACTCTTTTAAATACTCTTCAAGTCTGGTCTAGCTTGTAGCAAAGTTCTTTAAAACAGGTTGTTACTTTTTTGCTTGCTTTTAAGCTTTGTTAGGCAGTATCAGAGTAGTGTTTGTCTAGGTCTGGATTTCTGCTCTCCTGAGGCAAAACCCTTCTGAGTATTCTTTTTGATATACTATGAATTATTTTATTTTTCTAATATTTCTGTTGTGAACAGAACTATTCTTGGTCTGTGTCATCCCCGGGGATTGTTTCATTGTATTTCTCTTTGGAGAACTCTAGCTGCCTTGCCCTCCCCAGAAACCAACTTCATCCCCTCAACTCAGGAATATCACCAGGTTCTATGTATATTCTCTCTCCTTGTGCCATGGTGTGAGAATTCTCTGTAGGCAGCACCCTTTTGCTATTCTAGAACGCATCTTAACCTTTTCTCCATCTCTTGCATCACTCTCCTTTATTGCCCATTGTCCAATGTCTTGAACCCTGATGTTTTATTTAATTTTCCAGTTTTTTAGTTATTTCAGGTAGGAAGATAAACCTGGTTCCTATTACTCTGCTTTGGCCTGAAAATGAATTAACAATGTCTTGGCTTCTTTTTCTTACTTAATAAACTTTTTTATTTAAATGCAGTTTTAGGTTTAAAGAAAAATTTAGCAGAAAGTACTGAGAATTTCCCCATATTCTTCTCATCACCACCCTTTACACACAGTTTTCTGTTATTAAAACCTTGCATTAGTGTGGCAAATTTGTTACCATTAAAGAACCAATATTGTTACATTATCAGATGCTAAAGTCCATAGTTTACATTAGGGTATATTCTTGTCTTCTACAGTTCTATGGGTTTTCACAAATCCATTATGTCATGAATCCGCCATTACAGTATCAGACAGAATCATTTCACTTCCTACAAATCTCCTGCGCTTTGCCTATTCATCTTTACTACCTCCTCTCAGCCACTGGAAACCAATGACCTTTTTTTACTGTCTCCACAGTTTTGCCTTTTCTAGAATGTCATAAAGTTGGAATTACACAGTATGTATAATTTTCAGATTGACTTCTTTCACTTAGTAGTATGTGTTTAAGATTCCTCCATGTCTTTTCATGGCTGATCACTCCTTCACTCCTTTTAATTTTATCACTGATAATATTCCATTGTTTGGATGTGCTAGAGTTTGTTTATACATTCACCTAATGAAGGCCATCTTGGTTACTTCCAAGTTCTGGCACTATGTATAATTGCAAAAATTTGGAAGCAACCAAGAACATTTTTTCATATGCTTATTTGCCATCTGTATATTTTCTTTGGAGGAGTATCTGTTTAGATCTTTTGCCCATTTTCAAATTGGCTTTTTAAATTAGTTATTATTGGGTTTTAACACTTTTTGTATGTTTTGGATATACCATTATTAGATGTGCTTTGCAAATATTTTCTCCCAGTCTGTGGCTTGTATTTCCGTTCTCTTGACAGTGTCTTTCACAGAGTAGGTTATAATGTTTATGAAGTACAACTTACCAATTTTGTCTTTCATGAATTGTGCTTTTAGTGTTATATTTAAAAAAAATCATTGCCAAACCCAAGTTTCATCTAGATTTTCTTCTAAATTATCTTTTATGAGTGTTAAATTCTTGCATTTTACTTTCAGTTTCAAAATCCATTTTGAGTTAATTTTTGTGAAACGTCTAAGGTCTGTGTCTAGGTTCATATTTTAGCATGTGGATGTTCATTTGTTCCAGTACCTTTTGTTGTAAAGACTACCTTTACTCCATTACATTGCCTTTGCTCTTTTGTCAAAGACCAGTTGATTGTATTTGTGTGGATCTATTTCTGGGCTCTCTATTCTGTCCCATTGATCTATTTGTTCTTTTGCTAACACCACACTGTTTGATTTTTGTAGCTTTGCAGTAAATCTTGAATTCATGTAGTTTCAGCTTTTGACTTTGTTCTTCTCCTTAAATATGTGTATTGGCTATTCTTGGTCTCTTGGGTCTCCATATAAACTTTAGAATGTTTCTTGATATAAACAAAATAACTTGTTGGAATTTTAGATAGGGGTTGCCATGAATCTACAAAGTCAGGAAAAACTAACACCTTGGCAATATTGAGTCTTCCTATTTATGAACATGAAATATCTTTCCCTTTACTTAATTATCTTTGATTTCCTTCTCCAAAGATTGGTGGTTCTCATATAGGTCTTATACAGATTTTGTTAGATTTACATCTAAGTGGGGTTTTGTTTTGTGCTAACATAAATGGAGTTGTATTTTAAATTTCAAATTCAAATTTTTCATTGCTGGCATGTTAGGAAATAATTGCTTTTTTCATGTGTATAAATTTATGGGGGTACAAGTGTAATTTTGTAATTTACAGTGGTGAAATCAGGGCTATTAGTGTAACTATCATCTGAATAATATATGACGTATCCATTAAGTACTTTATCATACCTTCCTTCCCTCCTAGTCTCCTAATTTTTTGTGTCTCCATTGTCTATCATTTCAGGCTCTATGTCCATGTGTACAATTATTTAGTTCCCACTTATAAGTGAGAATACGCATTATTTGTCTTTTTGTATCTGATTTGTTAGGCTTAAGGTAATGACCTCCAATTCCATCCATGTTGCTGCAAAAGACATAATTTCATACTTTTTATGGCTAAATAGTATTCCATTGTCTATATATACTACATTTTCTTTATCCAATCTTCTCTTGATGGACACTTAGATTGATTCCATATTTTTGCTATTGTGAATACTGCTGTGATAAATACACAAGTTCAGGTAATTTTTTTTTAATAGCTTCTTTTCCTTTGGGTATATACCCAGGAGTGAGATTGCTGGATCAAATGGTAGTTCTATTTTTAATTCTTTGAGAAGTCTCTACACTGTATTCCACAGAAGTTGTACTAACATACATCCCTACCAATTGTGTGTAAGTGTTCTCTTTTCTCTACATCCTCATCAATATATTTTTTGACTTTTTAATGAGCCATTCTTACTAGAGTAAGATGGTATCTGTTTTAATTTGCATTTCTCTAATACGTAGTGATGTTGAACATTTTCTTCATATGCTTGTTATCTGTTCTTATGTCTTCTTTTGAAAAACGTCTGTTCATGTCCTTTGTTGTTGCTGAGTTTTTTTAGTTTTTACCTTGTTCCTCCAACTTTTAATATAATAACTTGTAAGTTATAATAGCTTTTTTTTGTTGATTCCACAAAGTCTTTTTTAATATAGAAAATCATGTCATCTGCAAATAAAGACAATTTTCTTTTTTACCTTTCAGTAAGGAAGGATTTTTATTTGTGTATCTTGACTCATTTGCCCAATTAGACCTTTAGCACAGTTGCATAGAAATGGTCAAAGAGGACCTGTTTTTTTTCTGACCTTAGGAAAAATGTCTTCAGCATTTCATTACTATTAGGTTTGTTGTATAATTTCTGTAGATATTCATTTTCAAGTTGAAGAAGATTTATTCTAGTCTTAGTTTTCTGAGAGTTTTGTGTTGTTTAGTTAGAAATTGATGCTGTCTATCAAAAGGTCTTTTTGTATTTATTGAGATCAATGTATTTATTTTTTTATCTTGTTAGTATAGCAGATTGTATTGGTTGATTTCTTAAAAATGTTAACAAGGTCTCACATTCCTGAGATAGATTCCAGTTACTTGTAACATATTCTCATTTTTATATTATTAGGTTCCATTTGTTCATGTTTGCTTAAGAATATTTGCATCTAAGTTCAAAAGAGATTTTGGTCACTCTCAAGCTTGAGCACCTTGAGGTTTCCTTGTGTTTGCCCTCAGGCTAATCAGTTATCTCAGTTACATGTGACAGAACCCCAAATCTAACAAGCTTATTTAAAAAAGGTATATATTTTCTCATATGAAGGGCAGGGATACATCCCAGGGAAAACTAGAATCAGAGACATGAACCTCTTAGAATTTTTCCCAACCCTCCTCTCTGTTGCTTTGGCATGCTGGTTCAATTCTCTCACATGGCTTCCCTCTAAGGTACTGGATCTATGAGTATAATAACTCTCAGGTGTATGTCTTCCATTTCACCACAGTGATAAACCCATTCTTTCTTTAGGGCCAATTTGTGATATTCTGTGCAAGGACTCTGTTTGGCTCAATATTTGCCTAAACCTGTGCTGGAAGAGAAAGTGTAAGAAAGTTAGTATCCCCTTACTCCTGCAGGACCTTAGGATGTGGATAGACATTTCTCAAAAGAAGGAGACATATGTATCCCAGGAAAATAAGAAAGAGGAGAAGGGCCAGAGGCTAGACAGAATATTAGATATGTATGCCAGTCCCATAGGCTATTTTTTAAAGACATAATGTTGCTACTGTTATTAATAACAACTTCAGGTCCGGCATGGTGGCTCACACCTGTAGTCCCAGCACTTTGGGAGGCCAAGGTGGGCAGATCACCAGGGGTCAGGAGTTCGAGACCAGCCTGGCCAACATGGTGAAACCCCGTCTCTACTAAAAATACAAAAATTAGCTAGGCATGGTGGCAGGTACCTGTAATCCCAGCTACTCGGGAGGCTGAGGCAGGAGAATCACTTGAGCCCAGGAGGCGGAGGTTGCAGTGAGAAGATATCACACCACGACTCTCCAGCCTGGGTGACAGAGTGAGACTCCATCTCAAAAAACAAAACAAAAAAACACAAAACGTTATTTGTTGAGTACTTACTATCCACTTTATATAATCTTATTTAGTTCTTGCAACATTAGGTACTTAGGAATTGTTCCCATTTTGAAGGTAAGAAATTCGAAGTTGAGCGGGGTTAAGTTACACATTCAAGGATAGATCCTGCCTACTAAGTAGCTAAGATTTGAGAGCAAGTCTTTTTGTCTCTGTCTATGGTTATGATCCTAACTATCACACTTCACTCCTAAAAGACTTTAGAATTGATGTTCTGCATACTATTATGATAATCATTCCTCGTATCTTCAATATTTTTTTATCACAAATGGGGAGCATAGTATTCTAATATAAAAATCTGTGTCTTTTAAAATTATGAAACAAGTATTACATCTTTATTCATGCTTTAATCAGGAAGTGATATTAACTTTCCATTTTTTTTGCTTTGTTACTCTATAATTTACATTACTCACATAAAGACAATTGTTAAATAATAAAGAGAAAAGGGAAAAAGAATAAACTTTTACCAAAAGCTTACTATTTCCAGATATTATATATAATATTTCTTAATATTCAAATCAACTTTGCCATAAGCAAGTGCCATCTAAAAATGAGAAAACTGCCCCAGAGGGTTTAATGTGAAAGACTCATTTATTCATGCATCCAATCAATCGTTAAACCTTAAACATTTATTGAGTACAAATCACACTGACTCCATCATTTTTGCAAACACAAATAGCACAGGATCCCTGCTCTGAAATATTTCACAATCTGTTGTGGAAGACAGACAAGTGAACCAAAACCTTCCATGCAGTGTAAGGGAGACTGAGCTAGATACCCTGACAGAATGCTGAGGACACGCATGCATCCAAGACACACCAGGCCTCCGAGGACAGGCAGTAACTGAGCTTAACTCTGGAAGTCACTGAGAAGATAGCCAGGAAGAGAACTGGGGTTGGGTTGGGTGAGGGAATCTGCACAGTGTGTTTTGAGCAGTAAGAGGGTACATGATAAAAGAGTAAGTGTATAAAAGTGAATGAGGAATACTGAACACCTGAAAATATTTAAGTCCCTATTGCAGCTGGATGAATCTAGATGACGAAGACTTTTACATCGACCTAGTTTTTCTCTTTGTGTCCTGACTAGAATTATAAAGGATAAAGAACTTTCCCCAAGGGCTAGGAGCTCTAGAATTTCATTTTGTTCTCCTGATCAGGAGCTGTTATGATGCAAAATAACTCCACATTCATGCTTTTTTTTTTTCTTCTTACAGACATTGAGGAAGTTTGTTTGGAGCCCAGATCATTCTGATTTCTTAGGGGAGAGGATCCTCTCTTCTTATCTACTGTATATAGTTTATGCAAGCAAGGATTTGTGGTGTAAGATGCTAGAACATAGAGTGAGGACACATCTGGACTTAAATTAGAGTATAGGCACCTGGCTGTCAAGGGTGACTGGGGCCATGTGGAAATTGACAACTTAATCAGTAAGCTTTAGATTATGAAGTGTAAAGAACTCCCAAAGCTGACACCAGGTCTTGCAAGGTGCCCCACCTAAAAGAAAGAAAAAAGCTTCCTATTGTGCCTTTTTTCACAATGATTATGCTCATTGTGGAATATAGATTGTTATAGTGGATACTCAATAGACAAGAAGGAATCATATTATAACTATTATGCTCAACTATGAAATCTTCGATAAAATTTACTACTCAGACATGGGTTTGTTATCAATAGACTTTCAGAAGACAAATAGAATCTCCCAAGATATTAATGGAGCTAAACTAATCTTTGCCTTCCTTATGTTGTTTAGGGACCATAGTGAAGCTTAAACAATAAGAGATAGGTGATGTGTGGTGGATGTTAAGAAGTAAGTTAGAAGGAGAGAAGTAAGACGTGAGGTTAGAGTGATTATAAATAGTCCGACTTGAAGGAACATAGATGCTGTATTGGTGAGTTTGGACTATTTAACCAAGACTAGGAGTGTGGCATTTTAATCAGAAGAATCACTGAGTCATATAAGAATTGGAAACCAGTCGGTCTAACAGAGTGGTTCCCAGTCTTTCCTGACTATTAGAATCACCTGGAGAGCTTTAAAAAGTCCAAATGCCAGGTCACACCCCATAACAATTAAATCAGAATGTCTAATAGTAGGAGGCAGGCATCAGTGTTTTATTTAGCAGAGAAATAAGGGCATAAGCCCTCCGCAATACTGACAACACATTTGTGCATAAAGTTTGAACCTGTGTCAAATCTCATCTGAAGAAACATTTACTGCTTAGGCTGAAGTTAGAGGCCCAGTGAGCAAGTTTCCAAGAAGACCTATTAAGTGAATTCATTTGTCCATCAGGGCATTCATGTCTTACACAAAGAACTTGGAGCACTGAGTTCTTAAAAATATTTCTGAACCTCTCATTAGACACAAATAGCAAACATACTTGCTCCCATTGAAAGGCTGGTAAAAGGCTCGTGAGTGTTTTTTTTTTTTTTAACCTAGATTTTTACAACATTTCAATCTGGCTCAGAAATGCTACAGAAATGAATTGAAAAGTGGATGTTTATGGCTCATATGCAGACCTTTCTATTTATGTGTAATGTGTCTGTAAGTTTCTGGCAGTTTTGTATGAGGTGGTTGTGGCTTTTCTTAACTATATTGTGGTTATTCATCGTTGGGATGTTTTTATACTTTTCCACAAAAGGGAAATTTATCTTAGGTATATGAGCTTCCTACATCTCTGAGATAAAGTTTGAAAAAATGTATATTCATGTAAGAACCACTGACGTATTGAGGGTGTATTATTTTGTTTCAAGTCTTGTAAATCTACCAGAAGACATGCATATTGGTCTACAAAGGGTAAAACATTTTTCAAAGGCTTTACTACTGTTTTGTGATCTTAATGACAGATATTTAAAAATGGCTTTCAGCTTTCCAAGTTAGCTCCAAACAACTCAAAGTGATTTTCTATTCTGTCCTATCTTACTTCATTGAGATCCAATTCACTTTGTAAAACAGCAGGAAATTCTAATTGTGGAATGGGTGCTGTTTGACCCAATGAGATTAGCCTCAGATTCATCCACTTATTGTGCTTTTTTGTTTGCTGAATTATCCCCCATGAAAAGGACCATGATATTTTGGATAAATAATTTTTGGCAATAAAATTTGCTTTTATGAAATGTAAGCAGTTTTAGGAATTGCCCCGTTGCACCCATGATGAACCAGTGAACAGAAAGATCACTTCATCCTTTTTCCAACCATCAAATATTTCTTAATTGCAATAGACTTGGTAAATAAACTTCCTGGCTACTTTATTTGTCAGCATACAGAGAGATTGACAAGGACTTTAGTGAGCATAGCACAGGTTTATAAGGATAGCAGCCAATATTTTGACATAATTTTCAACCCTAAAAACTCTGGAATAATTTGTTTGAGATTTTCTCTTCTTACCAATCTTCCATGTCTTCCCTCCCCCGAGCACTGTCAAAAACCACCATTACCTGTACTCTAGCCACAATCACCCTATCTTTCTGGCTGTAACTGACCTATTTATTGAAATGGTCACTATAAGACCCCTATCCAGTACTTGGATCCTACCCTCAAATATTTTTTTATTTAATTTGTGGGGCCCATCTCTCCAAGTGATTGAAAGTGAGGCTAGGACTGAAAACCACTCTGTTCATTTCAAAGGATGATAGAGATGCTCTAGCAGAACTTGGAAAGTTTCCAAGGAAATAAAACATGTCTTTTTCTTACTCATTGCCCTGTGGTTTGCATAAAGCATTGGGCTCAGACGTAAGTTCTTATCTTTGTACCTTTGCTTTCTGTCATCCATAGTTAGGAGCATCTTCCTTGTCCTCAATCTGGGTTCAAATTCTATATATGCCATCTGCTGTGGCTTGAATGTTGGTGTTGCCTGAAAATTCATAGACTGAAAACCTAATCCTCAATGCAATACTATTAAGAGATGAGGCTTTTAGGATGTGATTAGGTAATGAGGGAAGAACCATATGAATGAGATTGGTACCCTTATAAAATAAGCCAAAGGGAGCCTGTTCCCCCCTCTACCTTATGACGATTCAGCAAGACGTCACCATCTTTGAGGAGCAGACCCTTACCAGTTACTGAATCTGCCAGTACCTTGATAGTGGACTTTCCAGCCTCCAGAACTGTGACAAATAAATTTTTATTATTAATCATCTACCCAGTTTATGATGTTTTTGTTATAACAGCCCAGAAGTACAAAGACACCTATTGTTAGGAGACCCTGGTAAATTACTTAAACGTTCCATGTCTCTGACTGGCAAAGTGGAAACCAAGAAACATATATCTCAGGGTTCTTGTGCCACTTAAATAAGTGAGATCAGTGTATAAAATCCATACCAATATGTGAGTAGCCCCTGCTATTGAAGTAGAAGAAGTAGGAGCAGCAATATTTACCAACCATGTATGACTTTGCGTTCCTCTGAGACAACATTTGGGACAAAGAGTTTTTGCAAGTTAAACAAGATGTTCAGGTATTGTTATTACTCAGAAAAAGCTTTAGAATTGAAAATGTTCTATAGGTCACCAATTTCAAGCTTCATTAAATTCTGAAGATGTAGAATTTTAAAGTTGAGGATCTTCACAAACAAAAATCCAAAATACTTTAATGTTTTTTCTCCTGTGTACAAATGGCGGAAGCTGAAATCATTTGCCAACATGATAAACTGAGAGAGCTTTGTTCTCTGAAGTCATCAGAAATAGTCAAGACCAAGTTTCATCTAGTGGACAGTGTTATGTCCACTTCTAGGTGCTCCAGATTAAGAGAAATGCTTGGGGGTCCTTTGAATCATGTATTCTAGAAAGACCCTGCAGAATGTTAGTGCACATATGCAGTGCCAAGCAGGGAGCCTGAGTGGGTGAACTCCAGCAGCTCTACCAGCTGCTGTACAGACATGGCCTTCAAGTGGAAATTTAAGGGAAAAACAGAGTTCTGTAGTTTATAGATTTGTACATGTTTCCTATAATTCAGATTTATTGCTGGGGATTATGACTCTTTACATGTGTATCAAATTTGTGTTACAATCCAGATTTGCAAAAGAGATGAATTGCAGGATAACTTTTTACTTTATAAAAGAAAATTGTACCATATAAAATAGCATGCACTGCAAATTACTTTAAGTAATAACAGATAATGCAGCAGAAAGGAAAGGGAATAAATGCTGAAACCGGAAACTCAACTCGAATTCCAGCGCCATGGCTTATTACCTGTGTTACCTGACACAAATTACTAATTTCTCTGAACTTGAGCTTTTCAGTAAAATAAAAAAGGGAGCTGATAATAACTGTCTCAGGTTATTGACCAAATTAGTTATCAAATCACCACTTGTGAAGTGCTTACCATAATGCAAAGCACAGAGCAAATTATCAGTATAGAGATTTGTTGATTTGTTTCCATCCCATTTACACCCTTCTTTCTTCATTTGGTTCAAATATAGTGCAACATTCCATCCCTCCTTTCTTTTCTCTCTTCTTTTTTCTTTTCTTTTCTTTTTCTTTCTTTCCTTCTTTTCTTTCTTTCTTTCCCCTCCCTCC
>NW_016811338.1:1382092-1387133 GCF_001698545.2 Rhinopithecus bieti
CCCTCCCTCCCTTCCTTCCTTCCTTCCTTCCTTCCTTCCTTCCTTCCTTCCTTCTTTTTTGTTTTTTGAGATGGCGTCTCACTCTGTCACCTAGGCTAGAGTGCAGTGGCACGATCTTGGCTCACTGTAACTTCTGTCTCCTGGGTTCAAGCGATACTTCTACCTCAGCCTCCCACATAGCTGGGATTACAGGCATGTGCCACCACATGCGGCAAGTTTTGTATTTTCAGTAGAGATGGGGTTTCGCCATGTTGGACAGGCTGGTCTCAGACTCCTGACCTCAGGTGATGCAACTGCCTTGGCCTCCCAAAGTCCTGGGATTACAGGGATGAGCCACCATGCCCGGCCTCTTCTTTCTATTTCAAAGCTCATTTGCAAATGAACCTTAAAATATTTTAGGAAATATTTTAGGGAATAGGGTACTATTTAAAGAAAGAGGGTACCCATACGACTAATCATAAACATTGTTGAAAATAATAAATGCTGTTAAAAGCTCTTCAGGGTAGATGAGAAAAGAGTAGGAAGATAAAACTGAGAACAGCCTTTAGGCTGTGTAGGCTTCTTATAGGATCTGATCTTTGTAGAACCTATTTTGATCCAATACCTGTTAGCACTTCTATATATGGGACATCTGCCTGGGAGATTAGGGTTTGGAAGGAAGGCTGTCAGCAGCAGAGGATTACATGAGAACAGTGAACTCATTGGTCAAAGTGGGCTGGGAGTGGATGGTGCAGGGGTGTGAGAAGCTCCCAAATCAAGGAAGATGAGTGAACAGAAGATGAGGTAGCACAGACAGCTTCCTCACAGTTGCCAAAGGCTGCTTTCCACTGTCTGCACATGACCTTTTTATTGACAAAGTTGTGTAAATGTTTCCTATATTACTCTTTAATCTATAATGAAAAAGATAGCATTCAAACTGCATGTGAGCATCATGAGCAAGTGAAGGAGTTAAGTCAACTTTTCCTAAGCATAAAACCATTGGGGATTACAGTATTATCAGACATGGAAGACAGATTTAGCATATCCACAGTTTTGTACAAAACCAAGCCTTTTGGGCAGGAACTGCAGAAGTTGCAGACAAAATTTGGCTTGCTGGTTCATAGGCATAAGATACTTCAGATGTATTTATGTGTCTTACATACTAAGTAGGAATATATGTGTGTGTATGTGTGTGTGTGTGTGTGTGTGTGTGTGTGTGTGTGTCTCTGTGTATAACATTTCCAAAAAACGTGTAATTAAAAAATTAACATACATTGTCTAAAGTGAATTACAGACCTAGGGTCACTATCATGCCTAGAAAATATTAGATCTTTGTGCCTTTGTTGAATTTGTCGCATCTTCAACTGGGATTCTGATTTGAGAGAGAGGGAATCTTTGTGCACCTTTTACCAGTTACAAGAAAAAGAATATTAATGAAAATAACAACAATAAGAACTTAACAAACATTTTTTGTAAGGCTTACAATGTAGTATCAATCATTGTACTGACTGTTTTACATACATTCTCTAATCTTCATGAAACTATGTAAGATCAGTATTATGTATACCTATATCAATGACCTTTATTATTACTATTCTAATTTTGCAAACAAGAAGAGTGCTTAGATGAATTAAATTTAATTTTTGACAGTCAGGGTTGAAATTCCAGTACGTTGATCTGCAGAACCTGAGCTGCCAACTCCCACGATATTCATCTTCTAAAGCAAGGGCCGGCAAAAAGCTTTTCTTGTAAAGGGTTAGATATTAAATATTTCCTATTTCGTGGGGCATGCGGTTTCTGTTGCAACTACTCGGTGCAGCTGCGATAGCACAAAAGCAGCCATAGATAGTACATAAAGGAATGAGCATGCCTGTGTTTCAATACGCTCATTTATGAAAACACGTGGCAGCCTGGCTGTGGCCCACAGGCTGTACTTTGCTGCCCTTGCCCTAGAGCAGCACTGAGCCCTTCTGCAATGACGAAATGAATATTCTACATCTGCACTGCCAAACATAGTAGTCATTCGCTGCCTTTGGCTGTCCAGCATTGAAATGTGGCTACTGTGAATGAAGAGCTGAATTTTAAATTTTATTTTACATTAATTAACTTAAATTTCCATGCAAATAGCCACATCTGCCTAGTGGCTACAGCATGAGACAGGTTAGATATAGATACTGGCATACAGGGCAGTTCTAGCTATCATGGAATAGATTAGCAAAGATTAAACTGAAGCCCTTTTTAAAATGTCACTTCAAAGGACAAATAAAATAACCCGTTATAAAGCATACAGGGCAAAGAAAAAGTCTGAATAAAATGATTTAAATCAGAATTATTATCTCAGCCTCTTTCTTCTCAAACTTTTTTTTTTCCAGATTACTGCAATTTTTTTCTTGATTTGTTCTGTCATACATAGCACTTCTATTAAAAAATACAGCTTTTCCTCTCTGGGTCCACACAGAGTCGGGGGCATTATCTGCTCTTTTCTTTTGAAGTTCAGCATCCTGGGGCTCCATTCTGAGCTGCACAACTATCAGTGTGACTTTTGGGCAAATAATTTCTTCATCTGTAAAACTAAGCTATTATTACTTTTATCTTTCCTTGAAAAGTTTTGAGAATTACTTGAAGTAATAAGTTAGAAATGACCAGCATTGAGTATGAGACACAGTAGGTGACTTACTAATATAAAGTTCATTTGCTTTTTTTCCTTCACCCTAAATTCATGTTACAATGTTAATTTGATTTCACACTGTTTTAAACCATTTCCTAAATCATATTAACAAGCGGGACGATCCTTGTCCTTTCAGTTTTTTAGTTGCTGATACTTTGTTCAAGGATAAGTTGTTGACATTTTTCTTCTATTTTTTAAATTATACTTTTAAGTTCTGGGATACATGTGCAGAAGATGCAGGTTTGTTACACAGGTATACACGTGCCATGGTGGTTTGCTGCACCCATCAACACATCATCTACATTAGGTATTTCTCCTAGTGCTATACCTCCCCTAGCACACCACCCCCGACAGGCCCTAATGCGTGTGATGTTCCCCTCCCTGTGACCATGTGTTCTCATTGTTCAACCTCTACTTATGAGTGAGAACATACAGTGTTTGGTTTTCTGTTCCTATATTAGTTTGCTGAGAATGATGGCTTCCTTCTTCATCCATGTCCCTGCAAAGGACATGGACCCATCCTTTGTTATGGCTGCATAGTATTCCATGGCGTATATGTGCCACATTTTCTTTGTCCAGTCTATCATTGATGGGCATTTGGGTTGGTTCCAAGTCTTTGGTATTGTGAACAGTGCTGCAATAAACATATGTGTGCATGTGTCTTTATAGTAGAATGATTTAGAATCCTTTGGGTATATACCCAGTAATGGGATTGCTGGGTCAAATGGTATTTCTGGTTCTAGAACCTTGAGGAATCACCACACTGTCTTCCACAATGGTTGAACTAATTTACACTCCCACCAAAAGTGTAAAAGCATTCCTATTTCTCCACATCCTTTCCAGCATCTCTTGTTTCCCGACTTTTAATGATTGCCATTCTACCTGGTGTGAGATGGTATCTCATTGAGGTTTTGGTTTGCATTTCTCTAATGACCACGGATGATGAGCTTTTTTTCATATATTTGTTGGCCGCATAAATGTCTTCTTTTGAGAAATGTCTGTTCATATTATTTGCCCACTTTTTGATGGGGTTGTTTTTTTCTTGTAAATTTGTTTAAGTTCCTTGTAGATTCTGGGTATTAGCCCTTTGTTAGATGGATAGATTGCAAAAATTTTCTCCCATTCTGTAGGTTGCCTGTTCACTCTGATCATAGTTTCTTTTGCTCTGCAAAAGCTCTTTGGTTTAATTAGATCCCATTTGTCGAGTTTGGCTTTTGTTGCCCTTCCTTTTGGTGTTTTAGTCATGAAATCTTTGCCCATCTCTATGTCCTGAATGATATCACCTAGGTTTTCTTCTAGCGTTTTTATGGTTTTAGGTCTTACATTTAAGTATTTAATCCATCTTGAGTTATTTTTTGTATAAGGTGTAAGGAAGGGGTCCAGTTTCAATTTTCTGCATATGACTAGCTAGTTTTCCCAACACCATTTATTAAATATGGAATCTTTCCCATTGCTTGTTTTTGTCAGGTTTGTCAAAGATCAGATGGTTGTAGTTGTGTGGCATTATTTCATGTGAATTTTAAAGTAGCTTTATCTAATTCTGTGAAGAAAGTCAGTGGTAGCTTGATGGGGATAGCATTGAATCTATAAATTACTTTGGGCAGTATGGCCATCTTCACGATATTGATTCTTCCTATCCATGAGCATGGAACGTTTTTCCATTTGTTTGTGTCCTCCCTTATTTCCTTGAGCAGTGGTTTGTAGTTCTCCTTGAAGAGGTCCTTCACCTCCCTTGTAAGTTGTGTTCCTAGGTATTTTATTCTCTTTATAGCAATTGTGAATGGGAGTTCACTCATGCTTTGGCTCTCTGATTGTCTGTTATTGGTGTGTAGGAATGCTTGTGATTTTTGCACATTGATTTTTGTATTCTGAGACTTTGCTGAAGTTGCTTATCAGCTTAAGGAGATTTTGGGCTGAGACGGTGGGACCTTCTAAATATACAATCATGTCATCTGCAAACAGGGACAATTTGACTTCTTGTCTTCCTATTTGAATACCTTTTATTTTTTTCTCTTGCCTGATTGCCCTGGTCAGAAATTCCGATACTATGTTGAGTAGAAGTGGTGAGAGAGGGCATCCCTGTCTTGTGCCAGTTTTCAAAGGGAATGCTTCCAGCTTTTGCCCATTCAGTATGATATTGACTGTGGGTTTGTCATAAATAGTTCTTATTATTTGGAGATACATTCCATGAATACCTAGTTTATTTAGAGTTTTTAGCATGAAGGGGTGTTGAATTTTGTCAAAGGCCTTTTCTGCATCTATTGAGATAATCATGTGGTTGGTGTCATTGGTTCTGTTTATGTGATGGATTATGTTTATTGATTTGCATATGTTGAACCAGCCTTGCATCCCAGGGATGAAGCTGACTTGATCATGGTGGATAAGCTTTTTGAT
>NW_016811338.1:1387342-1426422 GCF_001698545.2 Rhinopithecus bieti
CTCTCTAGCTTTTGAATGTGTTTGCTCTTGCTTCTCTAGTTCTTTTAATTGTGATGTTAGAGTGTCAATTTTAGATCTTTCCTGCTTTCTCTTGTGGGCATTTAGTGCTATAAATTTCCCTCTACACACTGCTTTAAATGTGTCCCAGAGATTCTGGTATGTTGTATCTTTGTTCTCATTGGTTTCAAAGAACTTATTTATTTCTGCCTTAATTTCAGACACCAAATGCTGATTGTGTACAAAATCAACATTCAGAAAACATTTACTAATATAAAAATTAGGCTTACTTGTATCCTTCTTATTTTTATTATTTAGATAATTTACAAAAACCCATTCTGCTGCTAAAGTGGATATAGATGTTAATTCCTCAGATGTGTGTCTGAGCATATCTGTTGCAGCATAACTCATGCTCTCCTTCATCATCTGAAAAGAATAAATCACGTTCCTTTTTAGGAGTGTTTGTGAATTAATTTGAGATCCTGTAAAAATCATTTAGGTATGCACCATGGCATCATTTACATGTCAGGACAAATTGTAACTACTTAAAACCAAAACATTGACCAAAGTCATTATAGATATTAAATAAGTTACTCATAATGTAGCACCACAATAGTTATGCATATGAAAATATTTTGAAAGTACAGAGGAGGAATGCATTTGATAGTTTCAAAGTAATATTTCAGTGCCCATCAATTTTTCACTTCTCAGCATTTGATCACTGAAATATATTTACTGATTTAACATGGAGCTTAAGGTCCTCTGCACCCAGGGATTCACATGTCACCATACACAGAAACCTAAAGGTGTTTCAATCACATGTAATGTGAATACGTGTAATTGCACGCTTCTGGCTAGCTTCTCTAATTTTCTGTGCTAAGGTTGATGCAAGTCATTCAATTGCTAACATTAAATTTATGTAATGTAAAACCGACCATGAGGTTTTGAGGCTGAGAAGAAGAGGTGGCATCATTTCACATAAACATTATCTCAACCTCCTGCTGCTTTCATGAACATATTTTTCTGCTTATTTAAAGTTTATAGCAGACCATGGGTCCAGAGTTTCTTTTCATATTCAAACTTTATAGCAAAGCCACAAGTACATATTAATATAGCAGCTGTAATGTATTTCTAGTTAAGCTGTCATAAAGTCTAGGCTTTTCACATCATCACTTTTGAAGGTCGGCGCCACAGAGGAAAAAAGCCATTTGTACGGGATCACCATAGTGGTTTGTAGTACACAGGGTAATAAATATTACAATATATTTCATTTTATATGTTTTGATGAAGAGGTAAAAGTGCATCTTCTACGGTAGCTTTTCAGAAATTGCTCATCTGTTTGGAACGAGCATAAAAGAGACTGAAGCTCAACGTTATTTATTGGGACATTGCCACTCTTCACTTATGCCACAGCTGAGATGAGAAAAGGATGCCAATGATATTTCATTTACACTATTGATTTCCCCAGCTTGCCCTATGAAAGTACTGCATGTGTATTCAGGATTAATGTGAGAAAATGGAGATATTTTGACCAGTACCATTTTTTTTTTAATCATTCTGATAATGTATATCCTTTTGATGTGTAATTGGAGCATCTTTCAGGCATCACTACTTTCATGACTGATATTTACGACTACGTTAGAAAGGTATAAAAATCAACTAGTAGTGTGTATATACACATATATGTGTATGCAGTTTACATTAGCATTGTTTCTTATAGTAATACGATTTCGAGGAAAAAGTGTGGTTGTGTTTACTTAGCACGTTACATAGGAGAGGTAAACAGGCATCTCTGTCCTCGCTTTCCCTTGGTTTTGCTCCCATTTGACTTTCCTCTTTGGACCGGTGAATTGGACTTATTTCCAAGTAGAAATCACACTTCCCTGTTAGCTAAGCTAATTCTCTTCCTTTTTCCCTTTGGAGGTCTGCCCATGACAACTTCTGCTGCACAGCTTTGTTTCTCATTACCATGAACATCTACCAGGATGAGAGGAGGGATATTCAGAAAGAGGGCTGTGGGGGGCCAGTGACTCAGATGAGGGTGCCCTGAATGTGGGGAGCGCAGGAAGGAGTGGGAGAAAGAGATGCTCCAGCACTTTTGTGGGATTTTGTGTGGTTTACTCCCCCTCTACTGTCTCTGAGCCAGATTAAACTGCTGACTCCTACAGCCCCCCTTCCTCTGCTCTCCTCTCCTACCTCTGAGCCTACGGCATCAAATGAGCAGGAACCATAGTTTGGTCTAGGAATGGAGACACCCCTTTTGGTCTCTTCCTCTTTTCCCTTCTTACCAATTCTCAAGTCAGGTGCCTGCACACGTTCATGTTTCTTATTTCTTTCTTTTCTTCTTCTTCTTCTTTTTTTTTTTTTGTTTTTGAGATGGAGTTTCACTCTTATTGCCCAGGCTGGAGTGCAATGGCAGGATCTCGTCTCACCGCAACCTCCGCTTCCTGGATTCAAGCAATTCTCCTACTTCAGCCTCCCAAGTAGTTGGGAATATAGGCATGTGCCACCTTGGCACATAGGATTTTTCAGTGCTACTCCGAATAAGTTATTGAGAATTTTGTATTTTTAGTAGAGACGGGGTTTCTCCGTGTTGGTCAGGCTGGTCTCGAACTCTCAACCTCAGGTAATTCTGCCACCTTGGCCTCCCAAAGTGCTGGGATTACAGGTGTGAACCACCGTGCCCAGCCATGTTTCTTGTTTCTAAGGCCTAAGCGTTTCTTTCATTAAAAATGATGGAACAGTGAACAGCAATGGTTTCCCTTAAACAGACTATCAAGAGACCCAAAGATGCTTGATAGAGTTTCAATAGTTACCAAAATGTAGTCTCATAACAATGGTAATTGATGCTGTCTACAGATTAAGGTATTTCCCCACTGATTTCAGCAATTTCTGTGACCTTGTAGTCTTCATTTAATTTTTGATTAGCACTGCCCATTCACATGTCACATTGGATATATACTAGTATGAAAACAAGAGAATAATAAACGTATACGTTACTTTCTACCTATAATTTTAGAAATAATGTGAGGTCTTCAGCCAAGTACATGAAGCTCATCATATAAAAGTGTATACTTTTAATAACTGTGATTTTAGAAATATAGAATTGAATTACATTGCAACTTGCAAAATGAGAAATTTTCAGTGAAACACGGTTGTGTCTATGCTTATGTGCATATGTATGCACGCACTTGTAAGTATTAAGAAAGAATACATTAGAGGTCTATCCTCACCATGACAATACATAAGCTTTGTCGGTGTTAGTTCTGAAGTTGGGAGTTTTCAGTGCCACTCCTGAATGAGTTATTGAGAAGACACACAATGAAAACAACAAAACACAGTTTCTGAAGAGGCCTATTCTTCACGGCTGGTATGTTTTGAATGTTTATCCTGTTTGGAGGTGGAAATTGGTGGGAGGTGATTGCATCATGGTGGGGTCAGATCCCTCACAAATGGCTTGGCACCATCCCTTTGGTGATGAGTGAGTTCTTGCTCAATTCATGCGAAATCTGATTGTTTCAACTATCTGGAACTTCCCCCTTCTCTCTGCTGCTCCTTTTCTTGCCATGTGATGTGTAGTCTGCTTTTGTCTGCCTTCTGCTGTCATTGTAAGTTTCCTGAGGCCCTCACCAGAAGCAGATGCTGGCACCATGCTTCCTGTACAGCCTGCAGAACTGTGAACCAATTAAACTGCTTTTTCTTGTAAATTACCCAATCTGAGATACTCCTTTGTAGTGATGCAAAAGCAGCCTAATCCAAGGGCCTGTTCCAGGGGTGAAAAATTTAACGGAATAGAAAATGAAAACACAGAGCTCATTTGTAAAATGTTGCACCATGTCTCAGACACTAGCGATGATGGATAATTTTGGGAGTCAACTTGACTGGGCTAAGAAAGTTTCCCAAATAAAGTCAGGCTCCACTCAAAGCTTAAGATAATATGCACAATTCGGAGGAGACTAGTATACAATTTTAAGTTCATGGTTAAATCCATGGGCAGAAAACAAGAAAACATTTTGATCAGCATGCTAAGGTAAGCAGCATACTAGTAGTCAAATCAAACACAGTGTATTGGTCCACAGCCTGGTTTTAAAACCCAAGACTCTGAATATCTATCTTCAGTAGCTCGTAGAGTTCTCTGACTTGTACAATTGGACATCCCTATGACTACTAAATTTTGCCTCTATGCTATTTTGTTATTTATGTCAGAATTTATCATTTATCATTTTTTTTTTGCAATGATGACATTTAAACTGAAACTTCCCCCCCTTTTTTTCTTTAATCATATACTTGTCATCCTGGATAATAGATTTCTATTCAAATTGCACTTAACTAATTCCCAGAATATCTGTTTACTTATTCATTTATATTTAATCTGCTTGAGAGAAAATATATGTAAAATAAACTTAGCAATTTTAATTTTACAGTAGGTGAGATCTGACAAATGTATGCAGTCCTATAGCTAGACCCTCCAGTACTATGCCGCATAGGAAGGGTGAGAGCAGGCACCCTTGTTTTGCTCCTGTTTCTAAGCAGAAAGCGTTCATTCTTTTACCAGAACAGAAATGATGTTAGTTGTAGGCTTTCTGTAGAGCTACTTTTTCACTTTGGGGAAGTTTCTTCCAGTCTTAACTTACAGAGAATTTTTATCATGATGATTGTAGAATTTTGTCGTGTACTTTTTCTTCATCTATTAATATCAGCAAATAATTTTAAATTTTAACATAATTTGATGAATTATAGTGATTGATTTTTAACTGTCGAACCAACTTTGCATTCAGTAATGAAATCAGTAATGATGCATTGTTTTTAAAAAATATTTCTGAATTGCCAATATTTTGTTGAGGATTTTTGTGACTATTTTCATTATGAAGAATACTCTGTAGTCTTAATTTTTTTCCTCTGGTTTAAATATCAGGATAATGCTCTCCTTGTAAAAACAAACTGTTTTCTCCTTTTCTAGTTCCCAGATAAGTTTACGTAGAATTGGGATTATTTTTTCCATAAGAGTTTGATAGAATTCAACTCTGAAGCCATTTGCGCCTAGAATTTTCTTTGTGGGAAGATTAACAACACATTTATTTAAAATAGTAGGTGTTGAGATACTCAGGTTATCTACTTCATCTTGAGTGAGCTCTGCTAGTTTGTGTCCTTCAAGTAATTTATTAATTTCATCTAAATTTTCAAGTTTATTGGGATAAAGTTGTTCCTGATGTTTATTATCTTTTTAATGTCTATGTAATCTAAAGTAATGTCTCTCCCTTCATTTGTGATACTAGAATAACTCTGTAAATTCTTTTTTTCAGATAAGTCTTGCTACTATTTTATCAATTTTTATGATCATTTTCACAAATAACTCACTTTTAGGGTTTTCCTTATTGCTTTTCTATTTCCTATGTCTTTGATTTCTATGTTTGACCTGTTTTTTCTTCTACTTGCTTTATGTTTAATATGCTCTTCTTTTCCTAGTTACTTAGGGTGCAAGCTTAGTTTGTTGATTTGAAATCATTGTTATTTTTACTGTAAATATTTATTGCTAATATTTTCCCTGTAAACACTGTTTTATTTACATCCAACAATTGTAATGTATTGTGATTTAATTGTGTTTCAGCTCAATATCTTTATATCTTTCTAATTCCCTTGCACTTCTTCTATTACATGTGTAAGTTAGAATTTTGTTGTTTGTTTTCCATGTTTGGGGATTTTACCTATATGTTTCTGTCATTGATTTCTAGTTTAATTTCATTATGATGAGAAAACATGCTGTATGTTTTCACTCTTCCTAAATTTATGAAGACTGCTTTTTTTTTTTTTTTTTTTCTTTTGAGACAGGGTCTCACTCTGCCTCCCAGACTGCAGTGCAGCTCAAGTGATTCTCTCACCTCAGCCTCCTGAGTAGCCAAGACTACAGGCACTCGCTACCATGTGTAGATAATTTTTTAACTTAATTTTTAAAATTTATTGTTGTGAATTAATTAATTTGTTTCGGAAACAGGGTCTGTGTTACCAGAACTGGTCTTGAATTCTTGACCTTAAATGATTCTCCCTCTGCTTTTCTCTACTTTTATCTATAAATTTTTCTATATTTTGTTTACTTTTTTTCTATCAATCATTGAGAGGAATATTGAAATCTTTTAAATTCAAACTGCCAATTTTTGATTTTTCAAATTCAGTGTTTAGACCATTTAAATTTAATGTAATAACATAGTTTGACTTGAACATACTGGCTTGTCATTGGCTTTGTATATGTCCCATATCGTCTTTGTTAAAACTTTTCTCTTCTTGTTCTCTGGTGCATTAAGTGTTTTTTGTTTTTTTTATGATTCCCTTTTTCTTCACATTGTGGTGTCTTACTATCAATACCTCATTGTTTTTATTACAGTGATTTCTTTAAGGATTTTGATGTACATCTTTTAACTTCCAAGTCTATCTCCAAGTAATATTGTATCACTTCACGATAGCTAAGAAATTTGCACAGAATATGCTTTCATACCTGCTCCCATTTTATGCTATTGCTGTCAGATATTTTACTCATAAGTATGCTAAAATGACCACTATTCATTACTATTATTTTTGCTTTAAATGGTGAGATCCTTTTAAGGTGTGTTTTTAAACTTTTGGGGTTGGTCAACTTTTCATTTTCTGATCTTGTACCAGATAGCCTCTCACTAATTGGCTTTATCATTGCTGGTCAGTAAGTACACATACAACCACATTTTTTTTCCCAATCCCTTGCACTTATTTCTAATTCATGCTTTTGTATTAATCCATAACTTAGATAATCAAATCAGTTGCTTGAATATTATGTACATAGTTTATTTCAATATATGCATCTTGTTCTTCTGAAGTTTGCCCTTGAATTGCTTTTTAATGTAATTTATTTTATAAATGTTCCTTTAGGTAAAATATGGTTCTTTTTATAAAAAATTGTGCTTAACTTTACACTAATGCCTAATAAAACATTGTCTACACATATTTTGTATTCTGTCATGACATGAAGTTTGAACTATGCTTGTTAATAAAATATTTTAACAATTACCATTTATGAACAGTTTTGTCTTTGTTATTATAAGAGCATAAGCAGAATGTTTAAATGATTGAATCAGAACTCACTACTAATTTCCTGAGTTAGATATGTATCCTGGAGTAGATATTTCCAGGAATTTAATGCTTGAGGATAAATTTATATGATTTTAGCTTTATGAAAAATGAATTAGTTCTTCAAAAGCGCTGAACACATTGATTTGAAAATTTGTACTTTCTCCACCAGCAGCTGCAGTAAAACACTCCCTTGTATAAAAGTCAAGGAAAACATTACCTGGAACTATGTTTAAATGAGGTGATTTTTCATTCAAACTATAGCCTGGTCATAAAAAGCTAGGGGTCACATTTACAATAGAACTGTATAACAGGATTTAGTTCAAATAAAGACCTTAGTTACGCCTGGGTATCTTGCTTAACCTGACCATGATTAATGTAACATGATTTTATTTTCAATATTTAATATTTTTAAGGTAAATTATCTCCAGGCATTTTGAGCTAGTATGGCAGAAGGAATATCAACATTTCTTGGAAAATAATGCAAAAATAAATCCTGTGACTTCTGAATCTGATTCTCTTAGGTACATGAAAATCATACAGGGATGGCTCCATACTTTGAGGCTTATAAAATTGCTATAGGGGACCATAAATTGGCTCTATGAAGTTCACTTTGTCCCCAGGAGCGACTATGAAGACCAACACGATTTGAACTATGCTGTGTGTGGTACAGAAAATTAATGCAGCAGGAAAAAAATTACTTTAAGATTAAATTTAGCTTCATAGTAGCAAAAAGTTCAGTGTGTGAATAGAAATTAGACATCCATAGTGACTGAAAATGTGACTATTAGTCTCTCCAAAGATAAAATTATGAGCCTGAGAAACATTTAAAAATGTAAAGGAGAGTAGTGTTTATATCAACAATGAAATATAATATTTAGGAATCTCTAGGCACCTAGATAGAGAAGAAAACCATTTCCACCTACTCTTCTTGCTTATATTTGACTAATTTCTCAGAATTTTAGGAGATTTTTTTTCTGCTTCTGGGCTTCTAACATGAGTTAGGGGAATCAAAGGGATAGTTTTTATGGCTCTTTTGTATTCTGATAATGAGGAGTAGGACAATGTAATTCTTGTCTATAAATTGATGATTGAACATTTTTACTTTTGACATTAGAAAATTGTAGATATGGTTCAACTTATCTGCTCTCATAGGAGATGATATGTGACAGTATAAAAGATGTCAGAGTACCTTTTTTGGTACTGCAATTTAGAAATATGTAATTGTTCAGTCAGTTTTAAAACAAATCACAATTTAATGATATGGTTTCTAAAACATAACTCTTTCCAATTTCGTTCAAAAACCCTTTAGGGGAGATCATTCTGCCATAAAGTGTACACATTCCCTTTGTTTGCCTTTTGAGGCCTTATGTTGTGTCATTTCCAGCTCTGCAATCTTATTTTTGATGGTTTTCTTCATGTGTCCTAAGTTCCAGCAGATGTGAATCATTTCCCCTTCACTCCTTCCCCTTGATGCTTCTGCTGAAGCCATTATTGTTTGGCTTCTCCTCCACTGCACTCCTCTCTACCCTCTGCTCGACACTTACTCCTTCATGCCAAGTACCTCCAAGCAGGGGGCAAAGGGACAAATTCTCTCCCACGTTTCTCCACGCTACATTTTTGTGGCATTCTGTTATCATCCTGATGTCATTCTAATAGAAGCTCTGTTTTCTGTCTACCACAGTGTTTAACACATTGTAGGAACTTAATGAATATATTTTAAATAAATGCTAAATAAATTGGGAGTTAATATAACATGGAGAAAAAAAGTCACTTTAGGATTTTATGGGTAGGAAGCACTTCTTACAGTTTCTCAGCTACTTTTAGGACTAGTGTTAAAACTTTTCTTGCACACTATGGCGCCATAAAACCTAGACAAAAATATAGGTGGATAGGGCTGATTTCTAAAAGAAGTTGACTTCTAAGCATAAAGGCAATGGTTAAATTCTAAAGGAAAAAGTATAGTATCTTTGCATATATAAAATTTTCAAAATTATTTGTTAAAATGCCATAAACAAAATAAAAAACAGATTGATAAATAATAAGTACAATAATGTGACAACACTCTAGATAAGAAAAACACATGTTAACTTAGGAGACACAGTTTTACTCCTAAATCATCACTGTGACCATGGACAGGGGATTTACACCTATTGGACACCCCTTTGGGTCTTGAAGGAACATCTGTTTTCCCAGAAACATATGGATTCAAAAATAAAACTAGGGGTTATTAGGAAGTAGGAATGGATTTTGAGAAAGTAATTAATTTCCCACTACAGTAGGATTGTGATTGATTTTTATTATCTCTCTTGTTCTTTTCTAGGTTTCCAGATTTTCTAGTAACCATGAAATTATTACTTTATGATTAGAACAATAATTCTGTGGGTATGCATTATTTTTGAGAAATAAAATCATCTATATTGCGTGTGAGATGGTTGCATGAACCTCTGCAGGAGGTGGAGAGTTATTCTCTTAACTGTAATAGAGTTATTCTCTTAGCTGTAATAGAGACCAAAACAACCTGGCCTCAATGGCACGCAAAAGAGGGCTGGTAAATTGAGCAGAGGGTCTGAGAATCTCCAATACCTGTTCTGAAATTTCACCATTATTTCTGCTGCTCTTCCTAAGAGGTTTTTAGGAAAACTGTATTTCTTAGACACATTTTGGGGCAGAAAATGCAGATTAAATGCAGAAAATGCAGATAAAAAATATGGGGACCTATGTTGCTTTAGTTTGAAAGGAAAGACTTCAACTAATAACAAATGCAGATTTGGACAATCCTCAAATTAGAAGAGATTTTTCTCTCTCAAAAACTTATGAAATCTTTATCATTTTAAATTTATGTATGTGTGCAAGTGTGTATGTGTGCACGTATGCACAAGCCACTTAAACTTTAAGAACTCAATTTCTTTATACAAACAATAGTTGTGTTACATGATCTTTGATGTAGGCCCTCTTCAGCTTTCAAGTGTCTAAATTCAAATCATGTATAGCAGATCTAATTCTTCCTCTTTCATCTTCTATGTTAAATAAACAAGCAGACATAAGAAAATAAATAATTTTGGTCAAATGACTGATAATATTTTTAGAGTAGTACAATCTATGTTAATCATCTTTCTTGAACTTGCAGTTGAGTCAATAACAAGAATAATTAAAAGCGTTTGTAACTTTCGGTTTTCAAGTCTCTGAGCCTGCAAGCCTCTGACCATAAGAAATTTTTAGAGAGAAGGCAAGTTACCTTCCTAAGACAAAATTCAGTCAACTTTTGAAATACTGCCCTCTCTGGTCCGCACTCTGACCTTGATTTGGGATAATCATATGCAGGTGTCACCATTTGTGTTAGGATGCCTATTTCATTAGAATGTAACCTGCAACCTCAGGGTAACTGATTACTCTGGGAAAGCATTTTATGAACATTTTTATCCAAACCTTCGTATTTGGGCAGCAGTAATATGGATGGCTTTTTCATTTCATTTATTTATTTATATTTATTGTAAATTTATTTTTCCCTAAGTTATTGGGATACAGGTGGTATTTGGTTACAAGAGTAAGTTCTATAGGGATGATTTGTGAAATTTTGGTTCACCCATCACTCGAGGAGTATACACTGCACCATATTTATAGTCTCTTATCCCTCGTCCTCCTCTCACTTTTCCCCACTAAGTTCCCAAAGTCCATTTTATCATTCTTATGCCTTTGTGTCCTCGTAGCTTAGCTCTCACATATCAATGAGAACATGCGATGTTTGGTTTTCCATTCCTGAGTTACTTCCCTTAGAATAATAATCTCCAGGGCCAGGCTCAGTGGCTCACACCTGTAATCCCAGCACTTTGGGAGGCCGAGGCGGGCGAATCACAATGTCAAGAGATCGAGACCATCCTGGCCAACATGGTGAAACCCTGTCTCTACTAAAAAAAATACAAAAATTAGCTGGGCATGGTGGTGTGCGTCTATACTCCCAGCTACCTGGGAGTCTGAGGCAAGAGAATTGCTTGAACCCAGGAGGTGGAGGTTGCAGTGAGCCAAGATCACACCAATGCATACCAGCTGGCCAGTCTAGACAACAAGAATGAAACTCCATCTCAATAATAATCAAAATAATAATATCTGTCATCATCCAGATCACTGCAAATACTGTTAATTCATTCCTTTTTATGGGCTCAGTAGTATTCCATCATATATATTGCAATCGTGGCATTGCAAAATTCTATAATTTTGCAATTGTGAATTGTGTTGCTGTAAATGTGCGTATAAGTATCTTTTCTACTGGGTCGATACCCAGTAGTGGGATTGCTGGGTCAAATGGTAATTCTACTTTTAGTTCTTTAAGGAATATCCACACTGTTTTCCATAGTGGCTCAACTAGTTTACATTCCCACCAGCAGCGTAGAAGTGTTCCCTAAACACTGCATCCATGTCAACATCTACCATTTTTTGATTTTTTGATTATGGCCATTCTTGCAGGAGTAAGGTGGTGTCATATTGTGGTTTTAATTTGCATTTGCCTGATCATTATTGATGCTAATGGGACGTATATATGTATTTTATATGAAATACACATGTAATGTATGTTTACCATATATACATGTATACACACATGTATACACACATGTATATATGGTAAACACAAAATACGTATGCATTTTATATAAAATACATATATATGTCCATGTAAATATTTTTATTAAAGGAAATATAAAGTTTATTATTAAAATACATGTATATATGGTAAACACAAAATACATGTGCAACCAAAAGATGTTTTACATACATAATGAAATATAAACATGTATAACCAAGCATGCTATTAATTTTTAAACACTGAAAACTTTATATTTCCTTTAATAAACATATAAATATAAACTTTATATTTCCTTTGGTAATACTTGAGACATATAGATATATGTATTATATGTAAAATACATATGCATTTTATGTTTATCATATATACATGTATATATACACACATATATATATGTGTGCATGGTAAACATAAAAATACATATGTAACCAAAACAGGTTTTACGTGTATAATGAAATATAAGTATGTATAACCAAGCATGCTATTGACTTTTAAAAACTGAAAAACATTAAAACAACATAATACATGTAATTAATTTACAAAATTTCAGAGCTAAAAATTAATTCTGCAGTGAAGATGATGCAGAAAATAGAGTTTGTTAGTCATTAATAATTATACAGTACACTTTATTTTGAGATGAAAATGGGGTTTAAAGTTAATTATGCAAAGATGTTAAAAAAAATTTTTTTTTAAGATGGATTCTCCTGCTGTCACCCAGGCTGGAGTGCAGTGATGCGATCTCAGCCCACTGCAACCTTTGCCTCCCAGGTTCAAATCTTTCTCCTGCCTCAGCCTCCTGAGTAGCTGGGATTAAAGGCACATGCCACCATGCTGGGCTATTGTTTGTAGTTTTAGCAGAGACAGGGTTTTGCCATGCTGGTCAGGCTAGTCTCGAACTCCTGACTTCATGATCTGCTCACCTCAGCCTCCCAAAGTGCTGGGATTACAGGTGTTAGTCACCACGCCCAGACTAAGGTGTTTTGAAATTTTTAATGCCAACCAGCTTATCCCTGTAGCAGGGAAATATAACATGTATTTTAAACATAACTCCAATATGGTTGGATATTAAAAATTAATTCTTAATTATAATACAAGTATTTTTAAAATTATTTATTTATGTATTTATTTATTATTATTACTATTATTTTGAGACGGAGTCTCGCTCTGTCGCCCAGGCTGCAGTGCAGTGGCGCAATCCCAGCTCACGGCAAGCTCCGCCTCCCGGATTCACACCATTCTCCTGCCTCAGCCTCCCACGAAGCTGGGACTACAAGTGCCCGCCACCTCGCCTGGCTAGTTTTTTTGTATTTTTTTGTAGAGGCGGGGTTTCACCGTGTTAGCCAGGATGGTCTTGATGTCCTGACCTCGTGATCTGCCCATCTCGGCCTCCCAAAGTGCTGGGATTACAGGCTTAAGCCACCGCGCCTGGCCTAAATTTTTTACTTTTAACATTTTTAAACTTTAATTTTAGTTTCAGGGCTCCCTGTGCAAGTTTGTTATGTAGGTAAATTGCATGTATTGCATGTTGCGGGGGTTTGGTGTACAGATTAATCATGCTGGTAATAAGCAGATTACCCGATAAGTAGTTCTTTTATCCTTGCCTTTTATCCTCAAGTAGGCCTCAGTGACCATTGTTCCCTTCTTGTGACCATATGTACTCAATGTTTTGTTCTGACTTATAAGTGAAAACATGCAGTATTTCCTTTTCTGTTCCTGTGTTAGTTCACTTAGGATAATGGCCTGCAGCTCTGTCACTGTTGTTGCAAAGGACATGATCGCGTTCTTTTTTAAGACTGCACAGTTTTCCATGGTGAATACGTACCACATTTTATTTACCCAGTCTACCGTTGATTGGCATCACGGCTGAATCCATGTCTTTGCTATTGTGAGTAGTGCTGTCTAAACATACACATGCTTGTGTCTTTATGGTAGTACAATTTATGTTCCTTTGGGTATATATCCAATAATGGAATTGCTGGGTTGATTGATAATTCTGTTGTAAGTTCTTTTAGAAATCACTAACCTTCTTTCCATGATGACTGAACTAATTTACATTCCCATGATCAGTGCATAATCCTTCACTTTTCTCTGCAACCTAACCAGAATCTGTTATTTTTTGGCTTTTTAATAATCGCCATTCTCACTGGCATGAGATTGTATCTCATTGTGGTTTTGATTTTCATTTCTCTAATGATTAGTGATGTTGAGCATTTTTTCATATGCTTGTTGGCGATTTGTATGTCTTCTCTTGAAAAGTGTCTGTTGATGTTCTTTTGCAATTTTTTAATGAGGTTGTTTGTTTATTGCTTGCTAATTTGTTTAAGTTCCATATAGATTCTTGATATTAGACCTTTTTTGTCTGGTGCATAGCTTGCAAATATTTTCTCCCATTTCATGTCTGTTTATTCTGTTGATAGTTTCTTTTGCTGTGCAGAAGCTCTTTGGTTTAATTAGATCCAATTTGTCAATTTTTGCTTTTGTTGCAGTTGTTTTTGTCATCTTCATCATGAAATCTTTGCCAGGTCCTACGTCCAGAATTATATTTCCTAGTTTATCTTCCTGGGTTTCTATAGTTTTAGGTTTTATGTTTAAGTCTTTAATCTATCCTGAGTTTATTTTTGAATATGGTATAAGGAACGGGTCCGGTTTCATCTGTTGCATATAGCTAGCCAGTTATCCCAGCACCACTTGTTAAATAGGAAATCCTTTTCCCATTGCTGGTTTTGTTGGCCATGTTGAAGATCAGGTGGATCTAGGTGTGCATTTTTTCTGGACTCTCTATAAGTGGTTTTTATTCAACACATTTTTATTTCAAGAGGTCATCATCTGAAAAGAGTCTGGGTCTGTTCTTCAGAACGTGTGGCTATTTAGTAAGTCCCAGTCTTGTCAGCAACACATTCACAATGTTCTGGATATTTGAAACAATTTTTGATGTTAATAACCAGGTAATTCAAACAATTATATTTATTGATTGGAGAATTGAATGACTGGAGGCAAAGATTTACTCCCAGGGTTCTGTTTTTTTAAAAATGAGCCAGGTACTACACTCATGACCTTATTGGTTAGTTCTCTTATTCATACCATTTCATCGATTCTCAGCAAGGTGACATGATACATACAGCCTCCTGTAGCTTGTGAGTCTCAAAGGCAAGACTAGAGGCCAGTGATAATAGACTCTCAAGCCTCACTTGTAACAGCTCAATGCATCTACCTCTGAGAAAGGTAAAGTGGACACAAGGATTTGACCCTTGCCTTCTGAAAGCACTAGATCTGGGTTCCAGCACTGGCTGCCAGGAGCTGACCTTGCTTATACTGGTGCTGCTCTGCTGCTTTTTGGCCATCTAGTCTCAGCTGGCCTAGGTGTGCCCTGAAAGCTCTAAAGCAGTGTTGCAGGCAGGAAGCTGGCACAAGTTGATGTATGTGTGCGGTTTGTCTGCTTGTGTGCACTGCTGGATCAGGCAGAATAAATCAGAAAAAAACTTCAGTGGCCACTGGACTTTCTTCCTATTCCACTTGTTCCCTTCCTATCCATTGTTCCCCTCCGTGACTTTTCCGCCAGTATGACCCCATCCTTCCAGCTGTGACTCCCTTCCTCTCCATGCCTTAGTGTATCACTTGTGAAATCACTTGGTTCACCACCAGTGATACTTAATCCATGCTTCAGCAAACAGCCATCATCTTAAAAGCATTGTATATAATAAACTTTTGAATATTTCTAACAAACTGGTTTGTAAACTTGTGAATTGACAATACTTACTGTTTCTTCATTCTTTTCATTATATAATTTTGGCCATTTTCTTTTTAAAGACAGTTTCATTTCGTAAGGGAACTGTAGGTAGGATGATATGACATACATTTTATAACTTTTAACATCTATGGATGTAAAATAAATTAGGTGAAGGAAAAGTGAGAAGATTGAGATTCATGGTCAGCGTGGGAATTGGTGCTATGCCACGTTTTATCAATCTGTGCTGACCCAGTTCTTTGCTAATATGGACAAGAAGGAGTGTGCTCTATTTATGAGCCTGAAGGCCTAGGGTCAGATCACTTCAGCAGTATTTTAAAACATCACTTTTTCACTCATGGATTCTCTCTCATATATCATGAGTCCGGTCTGCTCAACCATTTCATGCCTATCAGCATACACACGTGCTCTCAAACCATCCTTCTTAAAATAAATAAAAACCACTCCAAAAGAAAAACAAAACCTCAAATGTCCTTTGACGCCACATAACCCTTCAGCTAACACCACGTATTTTTCCCTTTTTTATAGAAAAATCTCTTAAAACTGTGTTCTATCTTCACTGTCTTCCACTTCTCACATCTTTTAAGTCCATCCAATTTGACTTCTATCCCAATGATTCAAATATACTGAATAAAATCATCACTTTGTTTTTCATGTTGCCACAATCTATGGGGACCCTTTTCTTATTTTGTTAGCTTCTCAGGAATATCCAACCCAGCCCACTATTTCCTCTTTCTTTCAACACTCTTTACTTTTATTTTTACTTTGTTATTTATTATTTATTATTTTTTAATTTTACTTTAAGTCCCAGGATACATGTGTAGAAAGTGCAGGTTTTTTACATACACATAAGTCCATACTCTCCACATTGGCTTTTGTGATACTACACCCTCTTGGCTTCTCTCATGCCTTGTTGGCTGATCCTTCTCAGTGTTGTTTCTTGGCCACTCTCTTATCGGATCTTTTAAATCTGGAATGTTTTAGGGCCAGTCCTAGTCCCTCTTCTCTTCTAACTACTTGGTCTTCTAGATGATATCTTGTCTCCCAGCCTTAAATACCTTCTGTTACTGATAATTTAAATCTTTTATTATCAACTCGTAGTTAATTAACAATAGGGAGTTTCAATAGTTTTAGACTTGTAAAAAATGGAGCCGCAACATCCCATCACAAACTTGTCCTTTTCCAAGTCTTCTGTAATTTCAATAAAAATAGCTCTTTCCTCAACTGGTATCCAATTCTTTACACCTTAAAACCGTTTCTAAAATCCATCTACTCATCTCTCTTTTCACTGCCTCCACCCAAATCCAGGTAGGATTATCTCTCACCTAGAAAAATGAAAATAGCCTCAAATCTTATCTTCCTGCTTCTCTCCTAGCCCTTACCTAATCCATTCTTCACATATCAGCCACAGTGGTCATATACAAGAGCAGAAGAAAGCATGTTACTCCCTTGTTTTATATCAATTTATTGGCTTCTCATTTCTCTTGGGAAAAATTCAGACATTTTCAATCTCTTTCAAGCATGTTAATAGGCCTGTATCCTTCTCCAATTTTATCTTATATGGCTCACAATCTCCAGTAGTCTCCAGACAATCTGTTCTCCATTCTGATTATTTGGCACACAAAACCTTTCCTACCTCAGAGCCTTTGCAATTGCCATTTTTTATGCCTGGAATGCTCCTCCCTCAGCTCATATTATGGTTGGCTCTTATTTATCATGTTTTTCTTGACACATATACCAATACCACCTCCTAAGAGATTCCTTTTTCAGCCACAAAGTTGACTTCTCCCACTCTCTGTATCACATCCTGTTGTTTATTTTTCTTGTAGTCTTTATCAAATTTGGAAATGTCTTATTTAGATATTTATTTCTTATTTGCCTTGCTGTTAGTGTTTGTGATAAAAATAGGTACCTTGTCTCCATAATGCCTGAAATATAGTAGGGATTAAGTGTTTGCTGAATCCTGGGTCATAGAATCTTATAGTTGGTTTGGAGAAAGCAAGAAACATAAAAGCTACAGTATTAGTTGAAGAGAAACATCAAGTAAGATTAAAAAGCAGTGCCTAATTAAATTCCATGTGAAATGGATGGATAAGAATTTTTATAAGCATTAAAAAAGGTAGAAAGCATTTGTAAGAGAAAATGAAATATAGATATTAAGTAGAGGGAGAAAAAGGGAGCCATGTTTTGTAAAAGGGGAAATTCAAGATTTTGAAGATATGAATTAAGTAAATAGTTTGACCTAATGCATGATTTAAAGGTGAAAGAGTTGCAATCTTAGGATTAGATTACATTTTTAAGGCTTTAAATACTAGGTTGAGAAATTTGGACTTTTCATTGAGCAAAGAATCAGTAAAATACTGGAGCAAAGAAGCAGTGGTTGGTGTGATATATTAGAAGATAATTTAATGAAGCGGTCAATCACAAGTGAAGAAAAGAAGAGATGATGTAGAAGGAATGATTAGGAAACTATTATACTGGTACATGAAAGCATTGGTTAGAAACAGAGTAGCAGTGACTATAGAATGGAAAGGAAGGAATGCATGTAGAAGACATTTCAGAGTAACTGGCAAGAATTGTTGATTAAATATGAATTGAATAATGATGACAATGAATGAAAGATTACCAGAAGGCCACTGTTACCATAGGGAAAAAAGACAAAATTGAATCTGGGTCAAATACCTATCGATTTTAAAGGGAAAACCACTATCATTATTCACAGGTGATATAGTTGTGTACTTAAAACATGTGAAAGAATCTATGAATGCACAATTAAAGTTAAAAAGTGAATTTAACATATGTGCTGGATGTAAAGTCAATATATAAGAATAAATTTTAAAATAAATAAGTTTTAAAATATATTACACTATCAGACAACGATAGAAAATAAAATTTTAATAAGATTTGACAAATAAAAGCATCAACAGACATTAAATTCCTAGGAAAAAACTGAATGAAAGCTGTGAAAAACCTCTACACAGAAAACTACAAAACTTTATTAAAGAGGAATTAAATAAATGAGGTGATAATCTCTGCTCATAGATTGTAATATTGTAAAGATGTTGATTATCCCCCAAATCTATAGATTCAATACAATATCAATCAAAATTAATTTCTGGGAATTGACAAACTTATTCTAAAATTAATCTGGAAAGGCAGAATTGTGATTGGACTATGTGCTGAAGAGGGCTTTGTGCGGTGCTGATAACACCAAGGTTGCAGTGAGCTAACTTGCAGGTGTTTGGCGATTAGTTGAGTGCAGGCTACATGTCCTGGACCATGAAGAAAGGCAGACAGATATAGCTTATCTGCTTTTTCTTTATGCCTTCCCCTGCTCCTCACCCCTTTTCTTTTATTATAACTCCACAGCCATGTGACTTTATTTGGCCAATCAAACACCTACAAAGTTGATGTTGGTACAGGCTTAAAAAAATGCTTCTACATTTCTGTCTCCTTTTTCAACATCTTGCCACTACTATGAGAACACGTGTAGGCTGATCTGCTGTGGGAATGCGTGTATTAGTCTGTCTGCATTGCTAAAAAGAAACACTTGAGATTGGGTAATTTACAAAGAAAAGATGTTTATTTGGCTCACAGTTCTGCAGGCTATACACAAAGCATGGTGCCAACATCTGCTTCTGGTGAAGCCTCAAGAACCAATCATGGCAGAAAGGGGAGCCATCATATCCATGGAGTAAGAAAGAGAGGCAGAGGTGCCAGGCTTCTTTAAACACCAGATCTTGTGAACTCATTACCACAGGGAAAGCACCAAGCCATTCATGAGGAATCCACTCCCATGACCCAAACACCTCCCACCAGGCCCCACTTCCAGCACTGGGGACTACATGTCAACATGAGATTTGGAAGGGAAAAACAACCAAACTATATTAATGTGAGATGCATTTTTTCACATATTTATTTGTGTATTTACATTTAAAGTCTATGTACATGCTGTAACTCCAATGTAATAAAAAACATAAGCCCTTAACATATAGAAACAGCTCTGAGACACAGTGTTCTCTTTTTTCTTATGTCTCTCATAGAAAATAAATAGTTAAGGAGGACTAGAAAAAAACAGCTTAACAGGAGTATGGGACTGACATTGATAGCATGGCTAATGGGACGCCAGGGAAGTAAAAATACAAATCCGTACAAAAATCTTTAATGCTTAATGTATCATTTCAGCTAAGGCCACCTTAGAGTAGCTAGTCTCCAGCCCAGCAGCCAGCTAACCAAAGACAGATGAATGAACCCCGTAGTGATCAGCCAAACTTAGCACAGATCAGCAGAACTGCCTATCGACCCATAGACATGTGAGAAGTAAAAATGGCTGCTGTTTAAAATGTCTAAGTTTTGGTGTGGATTGTTAATCGATGATAGCTAACTGATATAACGAAGGAGGTATAGGACCAAACAAAACACACAGAAACCCTGCCTCCATATTACTTATTCCCAAGTAATAAGTAGGCTGTATGTCAGGTGATGATAAATGCTGTGGTAAAAATAAAGGAGTGTAAGATACATAAGGAGATTTGCTTTAACACAGCTAAATTATGTATGCACAATAAATAATATTTCATGTTTAAACCACAAAAATAAACTTTTTTCACAATTTCCCTTTTTTTTAAAAAATAAACTTTTTACTTTAGAGAAGTTTTGGATTTATAGAAGAAATTGTGAAGATAGTTTCGAGAGTTCTCACATACTCCATGCCCAGCTTCTCCTATTTCTAGCATCTTACGTCAGTATTGCACGTTTATTAAAATTAAGGAGTCATTACTGATAAATCATTAAGTCCATGTGCCATTCAGTTTTCTGTAGTTTCTACCTAATGTCCTTTATCTGTTCTAGAATCCCATCCAAGGTTATGTTCTATTTAGTCCCCATGTATCCTTAGGATCCCCTTCACTCTCGCAGTTTCTCTGACTTTTCCTAGGTTTTGATGACTTTGACAGTTTTGAGGAATATTGGTCAGTTATTTTGTGCTATGTTATTTAATTTAGATTTCTTGGATGCTTTTCTCATGATTACAAGGGGGGATCATGTTCTTGGGAGAAAGACAACAAAGTTAAAGTGCCATTGTAACCACATCATATCGAGTACATGGCATCAACATGTCTTATCATTGTTGAAGTTAACCTTGATCACCTGACTGAGGGAGTGTTTGCCAGGTTTCTCTACCACAAAGTTACTCTTCCTTCTCCTTTTCCAATTTGTATTTTTTGGAAAAAAGTTATCATAAGCAACCCAGAATTAAAGAGTGTGGAATGATGCTCCATCTCATTGACAGGGGTGTATCTAATAAATTATTTGGAATTCTCTTGCATGGGAAATTTGTCCTTTTTCTCCCATTTATTAGCTTAATTATTTTAATATTAATGCAGATCCCTAAATATTTATTTTCTCTGTTGGGACAATCCAATACTAATTTACTTACTTTGTTTCTTGAATTGCTCTGTCTTTGGCAGTTGAGAGCTATTTCATTTGGTTCCCCTGTCCCTTCGACATGCCTCCATGACTGTGTGTGGGTGGGTGGGGTGTGTGTGTGCATTGCTCATATACTTCCTTTCTTCCTGGCACTGTAAAATGCTTCAAGATTATCTGGTATATTTCCTGCCCCAGTTCTAGATTCAGCTATTTCTCTAAGGAATTGAACTCTAGTTTTTAATTTTTTATTTTTTATTTTTAATTGGAGAATGGTATTAGAACTAAACTCTAGGTGCTAGGTGTGCTTATTTCTATTAGGTGGTTGTTTGCTTCTGGGTTCTCAACTGACAGAATAATGGAATATGCGTGCATAGACAATTGTCTTTTGAGAAATTCAGATTTTATCTACACTTTTTTGATTACTATAGTTAAAATATACGTATATGAAAAGTAGTTTATTGTTTTCCTATAAGGACATAACCTCTGTAAGTTTGTTATTATAGTTCTCAGTAACTGGAAAGAAATTTTATACCTTCGAGAATGATTCTTAAACTCGCATATTTAGAAGAAAATATTTCTTCCCCATGTATCATCCTTAATAGTGTTTGGTTACTGATTGTGTTACCTGGTAATGGTATTTAAGATACTATTGAGGCAAGTAACACTGAATAACTTTCACAAATCCCTTGACTTGCCAATTACCAGCTTTTTTTGATTAAAACCTTAAAACATCTGTTAAAGAAGACAGTTAAATAAGTGAGCCTGCACAATGCTACTTTTTATATAGTCACTTTCATATAAGGCAATGAGGGAAGAAGTCACTTTTATAGAGTAGTCAAGGAAGAGACTCCCTGAAATCTTGAGGGCATACCAGAGTACAAATATATGTATGTTTTAAAATAGCATTGACTGGATTAGAAAAACTGAAAGATAACAAAACTATTAGGCAAATCAAAGAAGAGATGTTTCATGTATGAGATTATAGCAACAGAGTACTATAAGCATCAAAACATTCTAGCTCAATGTGTTGACATTATATTTTTTCCTCTGAAATATATTTGAAATACTTTTGGATTCCACAACTAAAGTCTGTACTGAACTAAATTTTTGCATTTTCATCTTGGGTTTATAATTATTAATATGTGCATCATTTTTTTCAGGCAAAATGTTGATAAGCTCTGAAATACTAAGTTGTATAGTTAATTTTAAACCTATTAAACTGCCCCAGCATGTTATGTTACATGAGTTAAAATGCCTATTTTTTATGATTGTAAAATATTTTAGGTGTATAAAAATGTATAGAGATTAATGTAATGAACAGCTTTGCAGTCAACACAGAGTTTAAGAAAAAAAAGTCATTACAGATATAGTTACTGACCCTCCTTTTTTCTTCTATTTCATAAGCTTTTCCTCCAGATTTAATCACTATTCTGAATATGGTGTTTGTCACTTTTTCATGCTCTTATGCTTTTAGGATAAGTATGTGGATCCATAAATATCATATATTAAAGTATTTCATATTTTCATACTTTAATATGTCACTCTGTATATATCATTCTGGAACTTGCTTTTCTCATTCCCAATTATGTTTTGAAACTTGTTTGTATTTCTTCACCTAATTCTTCACAGGGGTTAGTGAACCAGAGTCTGCAGGTGAAATTGAGATTGCTTCCTGATTTTGTAAATAAAGTTTTATTGGGATATTAGCCATGGAACATGGCTTGGTTTCTGGATTGTCTGTGACTTATTTTGTGCTACCATAGCAGAATTGAGTAATAGTGACAGAAACTGTATGGCCCACATAGCCTGAAATATTTACTATTTGATCTTTTACTGCAAAAGTTTGCCAACTTCTGCTGTAGGTCATGCAGTTCATTTGCTATATTATATTCTAGTATATGGAGATTATGTAATTTGTGAACTTTATTTAGTTTTCACCCTATTGCTAAGTAATTACAATTTTTCCAATTTAAATGTCTCCAGCTTTTCTTCCTATACAGTTCCTGACTTTCACAAGCTGTCTAGTTTGATGTATCTAATATGACATGAAATGGGAAATTATACAACTAGACTTATTGATACTGAGTCTAAAATATGAGGAAGAGAACACTGAATGAGAATTTTGGAAATATCTGTAAACATTACCTATATTAGTTTAGGACATTTATTACAGCATAGAAGTCTTGTTTTTCTCATAATTTTAATTACTCAGCTATGTTCCTGATGGTTAAGGTTTCTTTTGGGGCAGTAAAGTGTTCCTGTATTATGTACAATGAAATGTGGCAGAGGCTTTGAAGAATGTGAAACTGAAGAAATGTAGGTTGATCCCTCAGCACATAACCCATCCCTCTTGGCAAAATCTCAACTCTGGCGATAAGAAAAATACAAACGTGTGACCTTCAAAAGAAACCAGGGAAATACTCACAGCAACAGATGCCCAGCAAAAACACTTCCTGAAATAAATTACAGATTGATGGTGGAACTGAAAAGAGAGAAGTTAACGCTAAAAAAAAATCCTTCGGCTGTTCTTTAAGGGATCAAGAGAATGAAATACACCTGCCTGCTGGTAAACATGCAAAGCAAGACCTTCCCATTGATCATCTTGTGTTCTGAAAGCCAGCAACGTTATTCTGACTTCAGAATCTTGAATTTCCTTAATGAGTTCTCTGCTGGAATATCACAAGCTGTTCTATTAAATCCGTTTCCGGAGACTTAAGCAGGATTTGTATTAAAACGATTCTATATCTATCATTTTGGTAGAAGAAGAAAAAATGAGACTGGCTGAAGGAGAATGCAATGTGGCTTCCCTGAACCTGAATTTATTCTGTTTTTCAACCTTCTCCTCACACAAGTGCTTCCTAATGTAGGCTGAAGCCATCCATTTAAGCATGACTTATTCATGTTCAAAAATGGTTGATTTAGACAGCCAATGAAATGCTGAACTCCCTATTCCTATTGCCTGACTTACTTGCACTACAGATACTGATGGTTTTAAGCAGCAAGATTGACTATATGGAGGATGAGCCAGAATGCCAAAATGGATCAGTGACAGCCACGTTGACTTTTAAATACAGTTATGACCATAAAAGTGAGTGGGTAAGAATGGTATTATTAGAGTCCATTTATCCCTCAAGTGACTTCTATGGAGTTTGCATAGTTTAAGCCACAAGAAGAAATAGTTTTCTTACCCAGGAGTTTGCAAAAGATATGCTGATATTGGTAAACTGAGATCTACCTTAAATATCATGGTCAGGTATGAGATATTAGTAAATAATCCAGCAAAACTGAGGGTGTTTAAAGAGGCTGAAGCTAGTTTTTCCAAACCTGCACTTTTAAGGCATCATTTCTAGGGCTAATTTATTTTTAATTTTCAGTCAAAGTGAGAACAACCTATCTACACATCAAATCCTAAGGTGTGGATGAAAGGATGTTATCTTTCTAAGAAAAATTAACATTTTTTTGGACACAAATTTAAAATAAACAATCCAACTATGGATAATATTTAACTCCTGTAAAGGAAACTTTAAAGGCAGTTGACTTTGTTTCTTGTGGAACTTTCATAAGGAAATTTATAATTAGCCAAACATATTTTAGAATTGTGGAGAAAATAAGGAAGCTCACCTTTTCCCACCCTCCCTCCTTCCCTCCCTCCCTCACTTCCTTCCTTCCTTCCTTCTTTGCTTCCTTCCTTCCTTCCTTCCTGCTTCCCTTTCCTTCTTCCCTATCCATTTCCTTTTTTTCTTCCACATTTATTCCAATATTTATTGGACACCATCTACATGGGAAAATGTTCACTAGGCTCTGGAAGGTGTGCACATGTACAGTATGCAAATGTATGTAAATATATATGTATATATGTGTTACCCAGCCTCTCTTCTTCCTGGCTTATTCTTGTGTTTTATCAGTAGCCAAGTATTCTATTACTATTGATACTGGATGTATTAACTGATGAGATACACGACAGGTATCTATATCTCCTGTCCTCCCATGGTTTGTACCTTGTGATTTTCCTAGGGACTTTCCATTTAAATGAGTAGCCCAGGGATTATTTTAAGGACAGAAAACAGTTCCTATTTAATAGTTTGTAAAACTAGTGGAAAAGCTAAGCAGCATATGCCTCTTATACTGTTTGTGTTGAATTTATTAAGAAATATTTTGTGTCATCACAGGTATGTGCTGAGTTTTTATTCCTAGCATCACAAATTCTGCTGACATTAAGGATACCAAGAAATATCAGGGGGTGGTCTCTATTCTGCAGACTGTAGAAGTATTTGAGAAGAGAAGATTTTATTTAAAAGTAAACAAAATATGCTGTTTTTCCATAATTATTCTCTAAGCCAAGACAATACACAATTTTGTTCATATCATTTTGCCCAAGAGGAGGAATTTGAAAAGGAGTTAATCGGTGATGTTAAGTGCCATATAGGAGATTTTAAACTGGGAAAATATCATTGAGTTTGGTGCTTAGATAGTTGATCTTTGATGAGATAATTTCAGCGTAAGCCTGGAGGCTAAAAAAGAGAATCAGATTGTGCTATTTCTTGACTTAAGGTGGAACCAACTCTGTGGGTGCAATTAATGATCCAGAGCTTTGCCGTGGGATCAGACTTCAGCTAGCCTGAAGGTGGAAACACATTCTTGTTGGATTTTTTTCTTCTTCCTTATCCTGTTTCTCACTTCTTTCTCTTGAGGGCATTGCATTTAATAAATCACTGGAAGAAGAATCGCCATCTCAGACACAGCTTCAGAAGACCGAGGTATATAAAGGAATCAGGGGACTGCAGAGATACAATGATTGAAATTAATTTGTGGTGGAATTTATCAGAATATTATGATGGTTGCTGGACTCTTGTTCATTTTATCTAACTTTTCTAACTGTCCACTGCATTTGGAAAGGCAGCATTGAAAACAGCTGGTAGGTTAACAGGATAAAATGCAAGGAAATTGATTGTTCTGGAATGGATAATATGAAATAACTGAGCATAAGATGTAGGCTGGAAGAGAATATGTAAAATCTAAGGGCAGAGCTGTTAGGAAAGAGGGCTAAAATGAGAAAGCAGAAGCTCTTTCTATTACATCAGTTATATTTGCTCTTGCCTCTACCTATAGATTATCTTCAGTTTTGAAGACTTTTGACTCTGAACCTTCAAAATTCTACATACCCCAAAAGAGAAAGAGCATGCCTTTGAGATAGATATAACAGTATAAGCTGTCTCCAGCAGATTTATAAACAATTATTTACCACAGGAAAGATGAAGTCATTTATTTATAGCTTGATATTGTAACTATATTCAAAAACATCCAACAATTAACTGGACCAATTACTAGAATACAGGAAAAATCAGCTTCAGAGCTTACTCTTCTTCTTTTATTTATTATATTAAAAGTTTCATATTTGAACTAACATCCCTGTATGGGGTTGAGTGTTTTAAACATTCTGATGGATTCCTTCCAAAGCAAATATGATCTCTTTAAAAATGTATCCTCCCCACTCCCTTCTCCCTCAAGTCAGGGCTGCTTTGGGAGAAGAAAATAGATCTGACTTGACCAGGGATTAATAATACTTTTAATTTTTTTTTCCAAATGAGGTCAGTACCCTCGTATGTCACTATCTACTGAAGGATGGTTTCCCATTGATTATTAAGAAAATTTATGCAAAAAAGCATATGCTGCAGGATAGAATTTTTGAACACATATTAGGATAGAAATTGGAAAACAAGTTTTAGTCCCATTTTGTCATCAACTATCTGTGAGCTTGAGCAATTACTTTATTGTCCAATGTCTTCAGTTTCTTCATTTGAACAATAAATATGTGTTGGTCTCTTCTATAATTTATAATTAGTTTATTGAATGTTTACTAAAGGGTTATTCTTTGTGTACATTTGAGGAGTAGCGCAAGTTCCTTGCCTCAAGAAGCTCATTGTGTAGAAAGATGCTCTCTATGAATCAAATCAACAACTTGAATTTTCAGAAGAGATCAGTTAATGTACTTTCAGGGGAACAGGAATACAAGACTATTTTAGGCATATGGGGTGACAGAGAAATGAGCGTAAAGATTATAGCAGCAAGAAGACTGCAAACTACTCTGCACCTGAAGTCCTGAAACTTTTTCCTGAAAGACTGCAAATATATCTTAAAATGTAATGCAAGCTGGACTCAGATTAATAATTGAGAGATGTCATTGGAAAACTAGACATAATTGTATAACCTGATGGCACTGTGGCCAGTTTTATTTATTACTATCAAGTTTTAGTAGGTTTACCTCTTACTTTCAGCTACAAGGACATTATCAAAACTGTTGAGTATTGCTGGTCAATCTGCTCTCCTTGGTGTGAATAAAATATAGACAAGGTGTTCACTTTCTGTTGAATTATATTTGTCATTTTGAAATTTTGATAATTTACATAAAACAGTATTTATCATAAAACCTGATTGTAGTTTTTTATGTGTTTCTGAAGGAACACATTCTATTTATGGCATTTAGGAAAGTCCTTAATTTTTACTCAAGCCTGGGTCATATTGTTTTGATATAATTTTATATAAATATGAACTCTGTTGTTAACATGGTATTTTAAACATAAACAATAAAATTTAAACATTTGGAAACAAAAACGGAAGTGATATGGTTTGCATTGACATATGCTCATATCTAGGAGTTCTAAAGAAAACTGCTTGAGAAATAGTAAGATACAAATTCATGTACTTCAAGTTATATGATTGGATTATTGTCAATACTGTATGATATTCTAAGAAAATTTCGAAAAGACAGAATTTATTTAAAGTATCACAGAAAAGCTACTTTTTAAAAATATCTTGAATATGCAATAGTATTTGGTGAGAATAAAAAGTAAAATTCATTCAAACAATAGCAGGTAGAGTGAAACATCCAAAGATGTAAAAGAAAACATTGTTAAAAAAAAAAAAAAGAAAACGTTGTCCTTGAGATGCTTTAAGCTAACTGGAGAAGACAAAATGGCAACATAATAAATGCCATATTCTTGGAACAGACCTCAAATGCTACGGAACCACAAGAAGAAGACATCATGGGACTGGGACAGTCAGGGAGGCTCAAGAAAGTTCAATATCTTAAGGTCATTAGGGAACATTATTTGACTGGATGAAATGTGAAATAATGGAAAATACATGTACTATCAGGATTGTAAAATGGTAATGTGAACAAGGAAGGGCTTTAAATTCTGAAGATTATGAATGAATAGCATTGACAATAGCTGCCGCCGCTTAGTCATCCCTTAATGTGTGGTGTGAAGAGTACTATGTTATTATCTATTCTAATCCTCATAATAGGCTTATTATTCTCACTTTTCAGATAAAAAAACAGAGGCTCTGAAAGTATTTATATTATTTTCCTAGATGTCACAGCCCAGAAGTGATGAAGCTGTCATTTGATTCTAAATGTGTCTGGCTGTAATTCTCTCCATTTTTCATTGTATAGCTTCTCTTCGAAGATTTTTTTAATTTTTGAGGCAGAGTTTCACTCTTTTTGCCCAGGCTGGAGTGCAATGGCGCAATCTCCGCTCACTGCAACCTCTGCCTCCTGGGTTCCGGCGATTCTCCTGCCTCAGCCCCCTGAATAGCTGGGATTACAGGCACGTGCCACCACATCCAGCTAATTTTGTATTTTTAGTAGAGACTGGGTTTCGCCATGTTGGCCAGGCTGGTCTTGAACTCCTGACCCTCAGTAATCCACCTGCCTTGGCCTCCCAAAGTGCCAGGATTATAGGCGTGAGCCACTGCATCAGGCCCTCTTTGAAGATTCTTAGGCAGAGTAGAGCAATGCCACATTGCTAATCAAGAATGTTTACTTATTCAGTGCTGCAGATGATGAATTGAAGGGAAAAAAGATGAAAGATAAGGATGGTAAATGGAGCACATTGGCTGTACTTCTTTTTTTTTAAAAAAAAAATTTCAACCTTTGTTGTAGATTAAAGGGTACACACGCAGGTTTGTTATCTGGGTTAATTGCATGACGTTGAGGTTTGGGGTCCCAACAATCCTGTCACATAGGCAGTAAGCACGATACCCAACAGGCTCTTCTTCAGTCCATCCACTCTACCCCAAATAGTGATCTCTTGCGTCTATTGTGTCCATCTTTATGTTCATGTGTATTCAATGTTTAGTTCCCACTTATAAGTGAAAACATATGGTATTTGGTTTTCTGTTCTTGCATGAGGTCACTTAGGATAATGGCCTCCATCTCTATCCATGTTTGTGCAAAGGAGATTATTTCATTCATTTTTATGGCTACATAGTATTCCATGATGTATATCTACCAGATTTTCTTTACTGAATTCACTGCTGATGGACACCTAGGTTGATTACATGTCTTTGCTATTGTGAATAACACAGCAGTGAACATGTAGGTGCGTGTGTCTTTTTGATAGAATGAATTATTTTCTTTTGGGTATCTATGCAGTAGTGGGACTGTTGGGTTGAATGGTAGCACTATTTTAAGTTCTTTGAAAAATCTCCACACTGCTTTCAATAGTGACTGAATTCATTTGCATTCCCACCAACAGTGCATAAGCATTCCTTTTTCTCTCTAGCCTCACCAGCATCTGTTATTTTTTGACTTTTTAATAATCATCATTCTGACTACTGTAAATGATTTCACACTTTAGTTTTGATTTGCATTTCTCTGATGATTAGAGATGTTGTGCATTTTTTCATGTTTGTTGGCTGCTTGTATGTCTTCTTTTGAGAAGTATCTGTTCATGTCCTTTGTCCAATTTTTTCTTTTTCTTTTTCTTTTTTTTTTTTTTTTTTGAGACAAAGTCTCACTCTGCTGCCCAGGCTGGAGTGCAGTGGCATGATCTCAGCTCACTGCAGCCTCTGCCTCCTGGGTTCAAGCAATTCTCCAGCTTCAGCCTCTCGAGTAGCTGGGATTACAGGTGTGTGCCACCATGCCTGGCTAATTTTTTTGTATTTTTAGTAGAGACGGGGTTTCACCATCTTGGCCAGGATGTCTTGATCTCCTGATCTCGTGATCCACCTGCCTCAGCCTCCGAAAGTGCTGGGATTACAGGCATGAGCCACTGCACCTGGCCCTTTGTCCAATTTCTATTTTTTTATTTTTTTATTTTTTTCTTTTCTTTTCTTTTCTTTTCTTTCCTTTTTTTTTTTTTTTTTTTTTTGAGACAGAGTCTCACTCTGTCACCCCGGCTGGAGTGCAGTGGCGTTATCTTGGCTCAGTGCAAGCTCCGCCCCCTGGGTTCACACCATTCTCCTGCCTCAGCCTCCTAAGTAGCTGGGACTACAAGCACCCACCACCATGCCCGGCTAATTTTTTGTATTTTTAGTAGAGACAGGGTTTCACCATGTTAGCCAGGATGGTCTCGATCTCCTGACCTTGTGATCCACCCACCTTGGCCTCCGAAAATGCTGGGATTACAGGTGTGAGCCACCGCGCCCTGCCCCTTTGTCCAATTTTTAATTGGACTGTTTGATTTTGCTTGTTGATTTAAGTTCCTTGTGGATTCTAAGTATTAGATCTTTGTTAGATGCATAGTTTGCAAATGTTTTCTCCCATTCTGTAGGCTGTTTATTCTGTTTGTAATTTTTTGTTGTGTGCAAAGGCTCTTTAGTTTAATTAGGTCACAGGCCTATGTTGAGAAGGGTATTTCCTAGATTTTCTTGGATTTTCATATTTTGCACTCTTAGATTTAAATATTTCATCCATCTTGAGTTATTTTCATATATGGTGAGAGATGTGCAGGTTTATTTCTGGATTCACTATTCTATTTCTTTGGTCTATGCATCTGTTTTTATACCAGTACCATGCTGTTTTGGTTACTGTAGCCTTACAGTATAGCTTGAAGATGGATAATACGATGCCTCCAGCTTTGCTCCTTTTGCTTAGGATTGCTTTGGCTATTCAGGCAGTTTTGTTTCCAAATGAATTTCAAAATAGATTTTTCTAATTCTGTGAAAAAGGATGTTGGCATTTTGATAGGAATAATGTTGAATCTGTAAATTGCTTTGGCAGGTATGGCCATTTTAATGATATTGATTCTTCCACTTCATGAGCATGGAATATTTTGTCATTCATTTGTGTCATTTCTGATTTATTTCAACAGTGTTTTGTAGTTCTTGTTGTAGAGGTCTTTCACCTTCTTGGTTAGATGAATTTCTTGGGTGTTTCATTTTCTTTGTGCCTATTGTAAATGGGATTGTGTTATTAATTTGGTTCTCAGCTAGAATGTTGTTTTATAAAAATGCTAATGAGTTTTTTACATTGGTTTTATGTCCTGAAACTTTACTGAATTTGTAAATTCCAGGAGTCTTTGGCAGAGTCTTTAGGGTTTTCTATATATATAATCATATTGTCATCAAAGAGAGATAGTTTGACTTCTTCTTTTCCTATTTGGATGCCTTTTTTTTTTATTTTTATTTTTCTCATGTCTGATTACTCTATCTAGGGCTTCCAGTACTATGTTGAATAGGAGTGGTGAGAGTAGGCATCCTTGTCTTGTTCTAGTTCTCAAAGGAAATGACTCCAGCTTTTACCCATTCAGTCTGATGTTGGTTGTGGGTTTGTGATAGATGGCTCTAATTATTTTGGGGTATTTTCCTTTAATGCCTAATCTGTTGAGGATTTTTATCATGAAGAGATGTTGAATTTTATTGAAGGCTTTTCTGTATCTATAAAATGATCATATAGTTTTTTATTCTGTTTATGTGGTGAATCACACTTATTGATTAAAGTATGTTGAACCAACCTTGCATACCAGAAAAAAAAAAAGGCCCACTTGATCATGGGAAATTAACTCTTGATTTGCTGCTGGATTTGGCTTGCTAGTATTTTGTTGAGCATTTTTGCATCTAAATTTATCAGAGATATTGTCCTTAAGTTTTCTCTTTTGTTGTGCCTCTGCCAGATTATGGCAACAGGATGATGCAGGCTTTATGGAATGAGATAGAAGCACCTCTTCCTCAATTTTTTTTGGAAAAGTTTCAGTAGAATTGGTATCATTTCTTTGTACATCTGGTAGAAGTAGTCAATAAATCTGTCTGGTCCTGGGGTCTTTTTGGTTGAGATATATATATATATATATATACATTTTTTTTTTTTTTTTTGAGATGGAGTCTCGCTCTGTCGCCCAGGCTGGAGTGCCGTGGCTGGATCTCAGCTCACTGCAAGCTCCGCCTCCCGGGTTCACGCCATTCTCCTGCCTCAGCCTCCTGAGTAGCTGGGACTACAGGCGCCCACCACCATGCCCGGCTAGTTTTTTGTATTTTTTAGTAGAGATAGGGTTTCATTGTGTTAGCCAGGATGATCTCGATCTCCCAACCTTGTGATCTTCCCGTCTTGGCCTCCGGAAGTGCTGGGATTACAGACTTGAGCCACCGTGCCTAGCTGATATATTTTTGTAAATTACTGATTCAATTTCTTAACTTGTTACTGGTCTGTTCAGGTTTTCACTTTCTTTCTGATTCAAACTTGGGAGGCTGTATGTTTCCAGAAATTTATCCATTTCCTCTAGATTTTCTAATTTATATGCATAGAGGTGTTAATAATCTTGTCTGAGGATCAAAATCTCACATATCAATACTAACTCTGAATGTAAATGGTCTAAACTCCCCACTTAAAAGACATAGAGTGGACTGAACACAGTGGCTCACACCTGTAATCCCAGTACTTTGAGAGGCCAAGGTGGGCAGATTACCTGAAATTAGGAGTTTGAGACCAGCCTGGCCAACATGGAGAAACCCTGTCTCTACTAAAAGTAAAAAAGTTAGCCGAATGTGGTTGCACACATCTGTAATCCAGCTACTCAGGAGGCTGAGGCAGGAGAATTGCTTGAACCTAGGAGGCGGAAATTGCAGTAAGCTGAGATCATGCCAATGCACTCCAGTCTGGGAGATAGAGAAAGATTCCATCTCAAACAAGCAAGCAAACAAACAAACAAGACATAGAGTGGCAAGCTGAATAAAAAAGCAAGACCTAACTGCTGTTTTCAAGAGACACATCTCACATGTATTAACACTCACAGGCTCAAACAAAGGGGATGGAGGAAGTTCTACCAAGCAAATGAAAAACAAAAACAAAAAAGAGCAGGAGTTGTTATTCTTTTATCAGATAAAATAGACTTTAAATGAACAACAATCGGGAAGGACAAAGAAGGGTACTACATAATGATAAAGGGTTCAATTCAACCAGAAGACCTAACTATTCTAAATATATATGCACCCAACATAGCACCACCCAGATTTATAAAACAAGTTGTTCTTTACTTATGAAAAGACTTAGACAGCCATACAATAATAGGGGGGACTTTAACACCCCACTGACAGTATTAGACAGATCATTGGTGCTGAAAACTAACAAAGAAATTCTGGACTTAAACTTGACACTTGACCATTCAGACTGTAATACATATCTATGAAGTACTGTATCCAACAGCAACAAAATATACAGTCTTCTCATCCATACATCAAACATATTCTATGCTCAACCACATGCTTTGCTGTAAAGCAAATCTTAATAAATTAAAAAAAACAACCAAAACCATATCAAGCACGCTGTTGGACCACAGTACAATAAAAATAGAAATCAATACTTAGAAGACTGTTAAAACTACACAAAAACATGGAGATTAAATGATTTGATTCTTCATAACTGAAATTTTTTCAAAGGTGAACAACAAAATTAAGACAGAAATAAAAAAATTCCTTGAAATTAATAAAAATAGAGACAAACTTACCAAAACTTTTGTGATACAGCTAAGGTACTCTTAAGAAAATTTATAATGCTAAATGCCTTCATCAAGAGGCTAGAAACATCTCAAATTCATGACCTAACATTGCAACTAGAGGAACTACAGAAAACAGAACAAAACCCAAAGCAAGTAGAAGAGAAGAAATAACTGAAATCAGAGAAGAACTGAACAAAATTGAGACCTATATAAAAGTTCATACAAAAGATCAATAAAACCAAGAGTTTAGCTAGGTTAACAGCAACAACAAAGAAAACAAAGAGAAGATCCAAATAAACACAATCAGAAATGACAAAAATGACATTACAACTGATCCCACAGAAATTGATTGTATTTCTATCTTTTCCATTTAATTCTTTTTAGTTTCCATCTCTCTGCTGAAATTACCTATCTAATCTTGCATGTAGTCTACCTTTTCCATAAACACCTCTAATATATTAATCAGAGTTCCTTGTTGCATAATTACAATTCTGTGTCATATCTGAGTCTTGCTCCAATAATTGTGTTGTCTTTTCAGACTGTGCTTTCTTGCCATTTTGCATGCCTTGCTATTTTTGGTTTCACAAATATAGGGAAATAAATAACGAGGTACTTAACCTACTTAGGAGTGCTACATTTGATGTATGTTATTGCTGTGGTCACTAGAGGCTCCAAATTACCCTAGCAACCTTGGTTTTTAATCTTTCCTTTGCGTAGTTTTCGCAGCTGCACGGGAGGCTTGTTAACATGGTGGCTGGGTGTTCTGATGAAGTTTCCATCTTTAGAGTGCACATTTGGCCTGACTCTTGTGGGTTCTGTCTTCAAAAGCATCCCTCTCCTGGTGGAATAGAAATCCTCCAGGGTTCTCAGCCCTTGTTTTAGAAGTCCTCTCAACTGAAGATAACAGATTTTTTGTGACCGTAGGTGATACAGGGATATTGAAGCTGGTTAGAGCTGCCTTCCGTTAGCTGATATGGAATTTTACCTATGCTTTCAGATGGTATCCTTTACCCTGCAGACTGAGCTTTTTGCTTCATATAGGACAAAGGTTTGGACAGATTTTACAATGATTGCTTTCCACATTCCCCAAGTAATACCACGGGGGGCCTTTCTCCAGTTTCTCTCCTATTCTGCCTATAAAAGTCTGACGAGAAATCCTCCAAATGGGGCAGAACTTCCCAAGGCTTCAGGCCCTGCGGGTATCATGTTTTCACTCTAGACAATCTATTCCTAAGAATTTTTCGTTATAGTTTCTACTGACTTACATGGCACCCAGTAGCAGCTTCTTCGCCCAGTAAACAAATGCTTGACTTCTATGTTTCCCTGGCAGTTTCTGTCTCTTTTCAGGATGGCCATTTGTCCTATGACATTAGCTCTTTAATGAGTCCATGAAAGATCATTAATTTGCTGCATGTCCATCTTTCTTATTTTGTTGTAAGGACAGTGAGTTTTTCAGTTCACTACATGTTTATACTGAAACTGAAGTCCTCAGTCCATTTACTTTAAACCTACTTGAGCCTCATATTTATAGTGGGTTTCTTTTGGGCAATATATAGTTCAATGTTGCTTTTTAAATCCAACCTGATAATATCTGCCTTGTAATTGGGGTGTTTGGATGATTAATATTTATAATGATTATTTGATTATGTTTAAATGTATCATCTTCCTGATTTTTTCTTATCAGATATGTTTTTTTGTTTTCTTCTTTTCTGCCTTCTTGTGAGTTAATTCTTTTGGATTAATCTTGTGTTTATAATGATTGTATTTTGTCTTCTTTGCTTGTTCAATATAACTCTGTTTTTAATTTTATTAATTACATATTCATATTCTACAGATTTAACTTATTCTTTTCTACTCTCAAGTGATTATATAGCAATTATACTACTTCACATATAAGAACCCTGTGGTTGTATACTTTCATTTCTTCCCTCCTGGCCTTTGTGCTATGTTGCCATACATTTTACTTCTACATAGGTTATACACCTAGCAATTCAGTATTATTATTTTGTTTTAGTCAGTTGATTATCTTTTAGAGATATTTAAATAATAAGAAAAAAATCACCTATGTTAATTTCTTTATGTAGATACAAGTTACCATTTAATATCATTTTTTTTTTTCTGCCAGGTAAACTGGCTTTAACATTTTTGTGCAACAGAAATTCACTGTTGGTAAATGCTTTCATTCTTTAGCATTCTAAACAAGTCATGGTTTCACCTCAGTTTTGAAAGCTACTTTTTTCCAGGTATAAGATTCTCAGATGACAAGTTTTTGTTTATTTTTTTCCTTTCAGTGCTTTAAAGGTGTTGTTTACTGTCTTTACTTTTACATTGTTCAGAAACAGAAAGCTGCTACCATTCTTATTTTGTTGCTTTGTATGCAACTTTTCCATTTCCATGGCTGCTTTTACATTTTAACCTTTATCAATGTTTTTGAACCAATTTGACTGTGGAGTGTTTTGGCATTATGTGTTTGAATTTCCTTGTTCTTCCGGTTCATTGAGCCTCTTGAATTTATGAGTTCATAATATTGATTAAACTTAACAAAATTAATAGTTTTTTATTCAAATATTTTTGTCTTTCCTCAGTCCTCTTCTTTCACTATTCCAATTTATAATATACATTTAAATATGTGTGTGTGTGTAGTCATTTAAAGTTGTCTCAGAGCTCACTAATACTGTTTATTATTTTGAGAGCTTTATATCCTCTTTGTGTTTTATTTCGAATTGTTCTATTTCTGTGTCTCTAAGTTCGTAAATTTGTTTACCAGCAATGTTTAATACTTTGCTGTCCTATCTAGAATTTTTGTTGTTGTTTTTATCTCACACATTGTGACTTTCATTTCGAGAAGTTCAATTTGGATCATTTTTATATCTTTGCTTAACTTTTTGAACATATGGAATACAGTTAAGTACCTTTTAATATCCTTGTTTGCTGTTTCTAACATCTGTGTCATTTCTGGATAGGTTTCAAAAGATTGAATTCTGTCCTCATTATTTGTCATATTTTCTTGCATTTTTCATGTCTGTGAATTTTCACTTGAATGTAACCGTTAACTTTTATGACGTTAGATGTATGTGATGTTTGTATTCCTGTTCGTGGCCTTGCCCTTTATTGTGGGTTGCAGTTACGTTACTTGGAATTAATTTGATTGTTTCTGTAAAGCATATTAAGCTTTGTTCGGATCAGCAGCTGAGATATTTGTGGTTCATTTTATTCCTCTCTGGACTTGCTTTTAAGCTTAGATAAGGCATATCTAGTGTGGTCTTTAGTGATATATATATATTTTTTGATTACTCGGATGTGCTGATTAGTTGTCACTAGTGAGTGTGATCAGTGACAAGAAAACATCATACTGTGATTCTCTGGAATCCCCATCCTGTATAAATTCTGGAAACCATTCAGGACTCAGGTCCACAGCCTTCTTTTCCTAACCTGATGGAGTTTCACTCTTCATGTACACTTCTTATTAGTCCGCAAAAACTTAGGGGACATTCAGAAGATATTTTAGAGTCCTTTGTCTGCATGGCTCCCTCTTCTCTTGAAGTCCGCCTTACAGCATCTACCCACCTCAGATCCTTTGAATTCTGTGCTCTGTTTGGAATTTCCCTTCCTGCTCCAAGGTTCAGAATGTAAAGTTGGGACAAATGTGGGGTTCATCTCATTCATTTTCTCTCTTACAAAAGATTAAAGTTCTGTGTTGTGGCTTCCTAAAAGTCTGTAAACTTGTGGTTTTATATATTTTAACCAGTTTTGTTATTAAGTTAGTAGAGTAAATCTGGTGTTTGTTACTCCATCATAGTCACTAGTGGATGTTAAAAAAACAAAGCAATCTGCAACATTATACTTGTCCAGAGCTATTTGCCAGTGGTAGACAGTGGTTGCCTCATACCTATCATAGGGCCTAGCGTGTGGGAGAATTCCTTTTCACTTCCTTCTTCACCCTCAGGCCTAGGCAGCCGTCCCTAGCTACCTTTCAGAGCACATCTCTCAGCACTACTGTTTCTTCCCCAGGGGCAGATGTCAGTCACTATACATACAGTGAAGACCAGGGAGTGAGAGTATTTTCCTTGGATTTCTTATTTCATCCTTAGTCTTAGAACCAGTACAACGTTTCTTAAAGGAGGTCTCTCTAGGCCGGGCGTGGTGGCTCATGCCTGTAATCCCAGCACTTTGGGAGGCCAAGGAAGGTGGATCATGAGGTCAGGAGATCGAGACCATACTGGCTAACACAGTGAAACCCTGTCTCTACTAAAAAATACAAAAAATTAGCCAGGCGTGGTGGTGGGCGCCTGTAGTCCCAGCTACTCAGGAGGCTGAGGCAGGAGAGTGGCGTGAACCCGGGAGGCAGAGCTTGCGGTGAGCAGAGATTGTGCCACTGCACTCCAGCCTAGGTAACAGCAAGACTCCAAGGCTCCGTCTCAAAAAAAGAAGAAGAAGAAAAAAAAAGGAGGTCTCTCTAAATTTTTACCAACCTACCTACATCCAGTCTTTCTCATGAGCACTCAGTAATGGCTCAAGAACGCCAATTGACATAGATTGCAGACACCTGTTTGTGTATTTGAGGGCTTTTAAAATGCTAGACAAGCTTACAAGTGGCCTTTAAATATGTGTTAAAAGTTCAGCTGCTTTCTTTCTGAAGTAGTCCCACCTTATCTTCGAGGGATATGTTCCAAGACCCTCAGTGGAAGTCTGAAACCTGGGACAGTACTGAACCCTATATATACTGTGTTTTTTTCTATATATGCATATCTACAATAAAGTTTAACTTATAAATTAGGTACAATAAGAGACTAATAATAATTAATAAAATAGAACAATTATACTAACATAATATAATAAGAGGTACGTGAATATGGTCTTTGTCTCTCAAAATATCTGATTGTACTGGACCCTGGGTAACTGAAACCGGAGAGAGTGAAACCACACATCAGGAAGGACCACTGCACCTGTTTCTGTGGTGACTTCCTTCTTCTATGTCATGTCTGCCAAAGATGAAACTCTTGTATGTCCTCCTTAGCATAATGTCATCAAAGTTCATCCCTGTTGTAGCATAGGACAGCATTTATTTCCTTTTTAAGGATGAATAATGTTCTGCTGTATGAATAGACCACATTTTGTTTATCCATTCATCTGTCCATGCACATTGAGGTTGCTTCTACCTCTTGGCTATTGTGAATAGTGCTGCTATGAACATGGGTGTGCAAATGTCTTTTTGAGATACTACTTTTTTTTTTTTTATTATACTTTAAGTTCTAGGGTACATGTGCACAATGAGCAGGTTTGTTACATATGTATACTTGTGCCATGTTGGTGTGCTGCACCCATCAACTCGTCAGCACCCATCAACTCGTCATTTACATCAGGTATAACTCCCAATGCAATCCCTCCCCCCTCCCCCTCCCCATAGTAGGCCCCGGTGTGTGATGTTCCCCTTCCCGAGTCCAAGTGATCTCATTGTTCAGTTCCCACCTATGAGTGAGAACATGCGGTGTTTGGTTTTCTGTTCTTGTGATAGTTTGCT
>NW_016811338.1:1428431-1450340 GCF_001698545.2 Rhinopithecus bieti
TGTGTCTCTGCCAGGCTTTGGTATCAGGATGATGTTGGCCTCATAAAATGAGTTAGGGAGGATTTCCTCTTTTTCTATTGACTGGAATAGTTTCAGAAGGAATGGTACCAGCTCCTCCTTGTACCTCTGGTAGAATTCAGCTGTGAATCCATCTGGTCCTGGACTTTTTTTGGTTGGTAGGCTATTAATTATTTCAATTCTTTTAAATACATACAATGACTTGGGATTGCTAGGTCATATGTGCTATGGTTTGAATGTGTCCCTTCCAAACTTCAGGTGTTGCCAATGTAATAGTATTAAGATGTGAATCTTTTAAGAGGTGATTAGGTCACGAGGGTTCTTCCCTCTCAAATGGGATTAAAGCCTTTATAAATGAGGTTTCATAAAGCATTTGGCTAGCTTGCCCTTTTGCCTTTTGCCATGTGAAGACACAGTGTTTCGCCATTCTTGGGGGTGCAACTTTCACCAGACTGTTGAACCTGCTGGTACTTTGATCTTGGACTTCCGATTCTCCAGAACTGTGAGAAACATAATTTCTCTTCTTAACATTTTACGTTGCCCAGTCTCAGGTATTTTGTTGTAGCAGTGCAAAATGGACTAAGACAGAAATTGGTACCAACAGTTGGGTGTTACTATAACAAATACTTGAAAACATGGAAGCAGCTTTGGAACTGAATTAATGGGTAGAGGCTGGAACAGTTTCGAAGTAAATACTAGAAAATGACTGAATTGCCACAAATGGAACATTAAGTGCAATTCTGGTTAGGGCTCAGAAGGAAAAAGCTGTAGAAAAGGCCTCAGTTGTCTTAGAAATTACTTATATGTCCATGACGATAAAGATTATTTTGATGAGTTCTCAGATATGAGGAACAAGGTATTGGAAACTGGAGGAAAGGCCATCCTTGTTATAATGTGGCAAAGAACTTGGCTGAATTGTGTCTGCATTCTAGGACTTTGTGTAAGGCAGATCTCAAGAGTGATGAATTAGGATATTTGGTGGAAGAAATGTCTGAGAACCAAAGTGTTCAGGATTCCGCATGGCTTCTCTTAATTGCTTATAATAAAATGAAAGAAGAAGGAAATAATTTAAAGATAAAATGTATAATTGATAGAGAAGTAGAATGTAAGGTTTTAAAAATGTGTAGCCTGGCCTGGTAAAGAATAAAAAATGTATTTAAGAGAGAAAAATCAAGAGTCTGGCCAGGCAACTTTTTGACAAACAGTATTAGTATGGATAAAAGGAAATCAGGTTCTACTCATTAAGACAATGGAAGAATGAGCATCAAGACATTTTAGAGATCTTGGAGGCTGCCATGCCCCCTACAGGCCCAGAGGGCCAAGGCCTCGGAGGCAGAACAGTGTTCGGGGAAGAACTCAGGACATCTGTGGGATCTTGGGGCCTCTCTGTCCACAGCAGCCTCTGTTTCTCACATTTTGGCACAGTACTTCTCTGCTGTCCTAGCTCTGAGATAGGCTAGCTCAGGTGTGGCTTGGGCTGTCACTCCAAAAGTACAAGCTATAAACTTTGGGCATGTTAATGTGGCAATCATTCTGCTAGTATGCAGAATGAACAAGCTGTAGAGACATGGATGTTTCCAGCTAGATTTCAAAGGATGTCTTGGACAACCTCAGGGCCCAGGCAGAGAGCTTTCACAGGGGTGGGTATGCCAAAGAAAGGCCTCACTGTGGCACACACAGCATTGGCTACCTTGTCCTTCCATCTTCCACCACATGAGGACACAGTGTTTCCTCCAGATACTGCAGCTCTCACCAGACAACCAAACATGTGGACACCCTGATCTTGGACTTCCCAGACTCTAGAACTGTGTGAAAATACATTTCTGTTCTTTGTAAATTACCCATTCTCAGGTATTTTGTTGTAGCAGCACAAAACAGACTAAGACAATATGGTAGTTCTATTTTTAATTTTTAAGAAACCTTCATACTGTTTTCTATAATGATGGAACCATGTTACCATCACAACAGTGCATGAAGGTCTCGATTTCTTCTCATTACCATCGATACTAGCTGTTTTGATTCTTTCTTCTTTCTGATCAGGTTTGCTATTTAAGCTGTCTAATAAATTTTAACCTTTGTTATTGTATTTTCAGGCCCAGAATTTTATTTGGTTCTTTGTTAGTGTTTCCATCTCTTTGTTGGTATTTTCATTTTGTTCATGCATTGTTTTTCTGATTTCATTTAGTTGTTTGCTTTTGTTGCCTTTTAGCTCATTAAACTTTTTTATGACAATTACTCTAAATTCTTTTTCAGGCAGGTTATAGATCTATATTTACTTAGGGTTGGTTTCTGGAGTTTTGTTTTGTTTCTTCAGTTTGGCTATGTTTCTCTGTTTCTTTCAATATCTTATAATTTTTATTTTTATTTTTTGGCTAAAATGTGAACATTTGAGAAAACAACCGTCTCTCCATCTTTGCGCACTGGCTTCCTACAGAGAACGATCTTCACCAATCCACTGGTTGGAGGGTCTGGGACTTCTCAAACCTTTTCTGATCTCTTCCTCCCCCTTGTATCTGTCTGCAGAGCTATAACTATAACATGATGCTCACCACTGTTTTCAGCAGCTTCCAAACTTTGGCACAGATCTAGTCCATTTTCCATATCAGGTAAGACAAAAGCCATTCCCTTAGGTGGTTCCCAGACAAGCCAGAATGTTGAATACATGGTCCACATTTTCCATCTTGAGGGGGAAGTCACAGAACATGAAGCGTGCTTCTAGTTGTTCTACTCTATCCCACATGGGGTGAGGAGCATAAAGGCCATGCCAAATGGACAATTGTATTTGTTTGTTTGTTTGTTTGTTTGTTTATTTATTTATTTATTTATTTTTGCTGGAATCCCTTCTTAGATAACAATAGCATGGGCGCTGTAGCTTCTCCATTAAACTATAGAGTTCTCACAGTGACATTCTGGCCCATATATTGCCATTGACTTAGTGTCTCCATGGGAGGGGAAAAACCCTACAGCTTCCTGGTTTACTGTCTTGATGACTTCCTCAGAAGAACTATTATGTCATGGTAAAAAGTTGAATTTTGTTCCTGTAAAATAAAGGATAAGAAGGTCCTACAGAATGAAGTATAAAGATTCAACCACAATTGAAAATGGGACTTCTGGTTCTACACTCAATTTGTGGATGAAAATGTTAAGAAAATTAAATGACTTTCCAAAGGTGGCCAATGTGTAATCTCCATATTCTTATTTCTCTTCCTTTCACCACATATTCTATGGTAATCTAAATAATACTTTGTGTACACTAATTTTAATAAGCAGTCAATAAATGTTTAGGAACCTAAAGTTTTCATTACTTAAAACACTTTTATTACGGTTATATGTTCGAATCACTAAGTAAATCTTATATAATTCACATCTTTAGAAATTCCTTGTTTACTGAATCATTCCAACAATTGTAGATATTATATTTTGGGTTTTAAAATACATCTAATATATTTTTGTATTTTTTTGGTTTTAAAAATACATCTAATACATCTTTTATTTCACGACTTCGCTAACACATTTGAGGACTTTTCCATACTGGTAGGTTTAATATTCCTTAGTGTTCATTACTGATAACTGAAAGGCATAGGTCTAGAATTCAAAGGACTGAATGTGCATTACTTGATTAGAGTTCTAACACATTTTATTTTAAAGCCTCTTTCTAAACAGAGGTCTGGGAGCTAGTGAGTCTCCAGCAGGAGTAGGCGTTCAAGGACGAGACCCACACAGGGTGGCTCACCCTGCAGGCCTTAGAGGAAGAAGCTTCTCCAGGCTGATGAGTCATCTCCTGCCCTGGAGGGGATCAGTAGAGTTGAGGAAGAACTAGGCCAACTAAAGGCCATTCTCACAGACCGTGGCAGGATGCGGGAGGATGCGGGGGGATGCGGCCGGACGTAGAGGAATGTGGGAGGACGCGGAGGAATGTGGGAGGATGGGCCTTCAAATACTCAGATGCCTTAGAAACCCTCCTGAAAAAGACTCAGAGATTGGACTCCAAGCTCCAGCACATGGAAGATGGAGTCTGTTCTCTGGAGACGGCTTCTGTGCCCCAGACCAAGAGCCTGCAGTGCCCTCTGTCTAAGAGCCAGGAGCTGACGTGGAGCCTGGCCACCCTGCAGGAGTACCTGGTGGGCCCCAGGTCCTCGGAAGCACACAGGGATGGCCTGGCAGTGCGGTGAGGAGCCTGGCCAGGCCCAGCTGGTGCTCCAGGGTGCTGCAGATGAGCTGAAGTGTGTGGGCAAGCACCTAGCACATGCTGCCCAGCCAGGACCAAGCCCAGGCTGCCCATCTGCTCCTTCAGAACTTCCTGGACACCGCCATTCTTCTCTAGACAGCCTGAAATCCTCAGCCAGCCTAGTGCAACTGGAATTGAAAATGCTCAGGTTGGTCAGGGACAGTTTGCTTGTGTACCTGGCCGGTCACAACAGAACCAACGAAAACAGTCTGGGATCAACCAAGGGTTTACTACATGAGCTGAAAAATAATCTGGATGGTTTGTTTTTAAAGGTTGAAAAGATTTATTAAAACGTCTCAATGAATTGTGTGCACAGGGCATGGATTTAAAGTACAGTTTCTCATGACCATAAAATGTGTTGTTTTCTCCTATGTACCCTCCCCCTCAATTCCTTGTCCTCTCTGAAAGAGTGGTAGATATCGTCTGAATACCAAGGCGTTGTATTTTGTGCTCAGTTAATTGATTTACAATGATGCCACACCATTGGGTTCTAAGGTGCTCTGCCTCTGCGTTTGATTTCCTGAAGCCCAGCCCCAGTGAGTAAGAGGTGAGTTTTTAGAAGGGATGTTTCTAATGTCAGAGAAAATGATATTTTTTCTGAGAAAATGATTTTCAGAGAAAATGATATTCAACTCAGGGTTAACAGAGCTGATTAACCTCAAAATCTTGTCTGGCTGGCAGATTTTGAGAAAACAAAACTGGATGTGGAGGAGTGAAACTTTTCTTTCTAATTGTCTTTAAGGAAAATTAATTGTGCTTTTTTATACTTCTGACTGAAATTTTTCTGAGATATCGCTCAGTTGTCTTCCAGTTTAATCTGGCTAAAAGGCGTAGATGTCAGTTGTGAATCAGGAAGGGGAAAAAACACCTCCCCATCTTTATTTTTTTAAAAAAGTCAGCTACTTGAGGGTCACCACTCTCCTGTGATGTGAGTGACTTTTCAATTCTTGAATCATCTGATGATATCAAAGGTAGCAATGCAAAGAATCCAGACAGTTCTGAATGTGAAACACAGCACCCGTTAGTGTCCCTGGTGCCCTTCTGTCCCATGGCTGGCCTGTGTCAAGTCTCTGGAGGGTCAACAAATAATGCAGAGGTTTCGAATCCCAGGAAGGGGAGTCCTTGGGTTCTTTCAAGAAGTGTATTATGAAAGCTGTCCACAAAGGAATTGGGTGTCTACCTGGGGAATATAAGCCAAATCTTTTATTTTGTTTTCAGCAAACCATGAAGAGGTTTACTGTTGCGGCAAGCGCCTTTTGTCAGTGAGGAACCTGTGCACTTCATTTCTATAACTGTTTGCTTTGTCATCCTTCCCTTTGAACTGTATTGTTCTTTAATGGCTGTCTTGCCTGAAGGAGGAGGAGGAGGAAGAGGAAGGAAGGAGGAAGAAGAAAAAGAAGAATGGAGAAGAAGAAGGAGGAAGAGGAAGGAGGAAGAAGAAGAATGAAGAATAAGGAGGAAGAAGAAAGGAAGAGGAAGAAAAGAAAGAAGATGAAGGAGGAGCAGAAGGAGAAGAAGAAGAGAAGAAGAAAAGGAGGAAGAAGAAGAGAAGAAGAAGAAGAAGAAGAAAAGGAGGAGGAGGGGAGAAGGAGTAGGGGAGGAAGAGGAAGGAAGGAGAAAGAAGAAGGAGGAAGAAGAAAAGAAGGAGGAGGAGAAAGAAGAAGAGAAAGAAAAGGAAGAAGAATAAGCAGGAAGAAGGAGGAAGAGAAAGGAAAAGAAGAAGAAAGAAGAAGGAAGAGCAGGAAGAAGATTATGAATAAGAAGAAAGAGGAGGAGGAAGAGGAGAAAGAAAAGAGGAGGGGGAGGAGAAGGAGGGGAAGAGGAGGAGGAAGGGGAGGAAGAGGAAAAGGAAGGAAGAAGAAAGAAGATAAGATAAAAGGAAAAGTAAAAGAAAACAAAAAGATTTCATTGATTTACTGTGAAATGAACTGTATTACTTATTTATAGTATTTTTAATTCTTAATAAAGACTTGTGCTTTGTTATAAAATAAAAAAGAAAAGAAAAGTCACATTTACATAGCCAGGAATACTGAAATTGTTTTATAGAATCATCAACTTCAATCACCAAGTGTCATAAGGGATGGTGAATAATGATGGCTTGGAGAGGCAAACTAGGAAAGCTGAGTTTTAAAACATTTTTAAATCACATTTAAAAAAATTTTATTAATAGTATATTGATAAAAAGGCTCATTTAAGGTAAGCTACTTCAAGGAGCTCTTTTTTTTGAAAGGTAATTTGCATATGGGAAAATTATAGCGCATGGCAATATGTTATGGATTTTGTTTAATAGAAACTTTCCAATATGTCATCCTGTTAAGCATAATAGAGATAATAGTAAAGAGAGCTCTACACTGGTGAGAATATTCAGGGAAGATAGAGGATGTGAAGCTTGAATTGGGCCATGAAAGATGGTTTTATCTAGACACCAAGAATAGAAGAATGCTGTCCATTTCAAATGGAGAATGAAATGATTAAAGGCACCAACTAAAAATAGTTATTGCCCTGTGCAAAATTACAGTGACTCTAGCCTAATTATATTGAAGTGATTGGGATAATGGTTGAACATATAAACATGGGGATATATAATGAAGGTGATGACAATATTAAGGCTAAATATGAGTACTTGAATTTTTCTTTATAAGTTTTGGAAGGGCCCAAATTTTTATATTAAAAAAAGCCCAAACAATAGGTACTATAGACTGAAGGTGTGTACCCCCCAAAATTCATGTTAAAATGCTAACCCCTAAAGTGATGATGTCAGGAGGTAGGGTCTTTGGGAGGTGATTAAGTCATGAGGGTGAGGCCCTCCTGGATAGGATTTATAAAAGAGACCCCAGAGAGATCCTTCTCCCCTTCTGTCTTGTGAGAAGTCAGCTAGAAGGCTGCTATCTATAAACCAGGAAGCAGACTCTAACCACACATTGACTCTGTTAGTACCTTAATCTTGGACTTACTAGCATCCAGAACTGTGAGGAATAAATGAGTGTTGTTTAAGCCAGTGGTCTCCAACCTTTTTGGCACCAGGGATGGTTTCATGAAAGACATATTTTCTGTGGATCTGAGGCAGAGGGGGATGGTTTCAGGATGACACTGTTCCTCTTCAGATCGTCAGGCATTAGATTCTCATAAGGAATGCACAAACTAGGTCCCTCACATGTGCAGTTCACAATAGAGTTCATGCTCCTATGAAACTCGAATGCCACCGCTGAACTGACAGGAGGCAGAGCTAAGGCAATAATGCTCACTCACCTGCCACTCACTTCCTGCTGTGTGGCCCACTTCATAACTGGCCACAGACCAGTCTGTGGCATCATACTGGTCTGTGGTCCAGGGGTGGGGGATCCCTGGTTTAAGCCACCCAGTCTATGGTATTTTTGTTACAGTAGCCTGAATGGACTAAGACAACATGGCTAAATCAATATTTGATGACTCACACACATACATATATGCACACATATGTGTTGTTAAAACAACAGCAACAACAACTTCATGATATGGAGGATGTGATAGTAAGCTGTTAGCTAGCTTAAGCAGTATAAGAAAAGCTGAGTAATAACAAAATAATCACATGGGAACAGTTGGAGCTTAGCCATATAGTTTAGGAAAATATTAATATTTATTTTTGTATTTGTAGGCTATGTAAATGCAGTAATTTAGAAATGATATGTGTCCAAATTTTCCAAATTAGAATTTTGGAAATGTGACTTCAGGAGCGGGGATGGATATGAAAATAATGTTTAATATTGTTATTTATTTGCATTATGATACTAAACAATTTTCTTATATTTTATCTCAGTTTATTAACTGGCAAATTGTTTATAATCATAACAGCATTATTTAACATGTAATATAAAACATTTTATTATTTTATTGCTTCTCTGTTGAAATCTGTTATAAGTTTGTAAAACTAAATAATTATAAGTGACAATACTTTAAAAATATAAGTATACGCATTTATTAATGATGTTATATCTATTTTCTAAACATTTCAAAACAAATTTATCTACCTTTAATAAATACTAAGAAATAGCATTTCTGGCTGCACTACAATTGTTTAAGTTTCATCGGTAGTTAAACATACTCTAGCTGGCTGTCAATATAAATTTTATTTTATACATTTTAGCTTCTCTAAGAATATCTCACTCCTTATTTTGTTATATACTTAATAGCAGTTCAATTAAGATGTAATTTGGTACTACTGGGGAAATATAATTAGCAAAATCACTTCCCAACCCAGAAAACCTCTCCACGAGAAGAAAACAATTAGTATTGAATACGTATTAAAACAGAATGAGATGCATATTATAGGCAATCTGCTTGAGAAATTACAAAGATAAAGATAAATCATACTCTTTTGTGTAATCAAGCAGAAATGTCAATTGTATATGCTTACTCATGATAAACAATAACTAGTTCTCAAATAAGAAGAGTTAACAGCACTATTTGTTTATTATAAATTTATTGGTAATTTAGCTGACCATCTGTGTTAGTTAATTGGCTTTATAAAAAAATAAACTTTTCATGCTTTTATGATGGAAGAAAGTTTTGCAATTTGGAAAGAGGCTGCCAAAGATAGGCTGTTATCCTTCCATGGAAACTAAGAGATAGGGCTGCTATCTACCTTGATTTTATTTTTAAAGAGATGGTTCCCAAGTCTTTGGGAAAGATAGTCCTAGGTTGTAAACCTGGTGAGAGGCTTATTTACCTATTTAAACACTAATATAAGTTTACGAGGTACAAGTGTAATTATGTTACATGCATAGATTGTGTATTGGTGAAGTTGGGCATGTAGGGTATATACTACCTCAATAATGTACATAGTACCCATTAAATAATATCTCATCACCCACTCCCTCCTATCTACTGACCCTTCTGAGTCTCCATTGTCTATTATTCCACACTGTATGTCCATGTGAACACATTATTCAGCTCCAATTTATAAGTGAGAACATACAGTATGTGTCTTTCTGTGTCTGACTTGTTTCACTTAAGATAATGGCCTCCAGTTCCATCCATGTTGCTGCAAAAGATATGATTTCATGGTTTTTTAATGGCCAAATAGTATTCTACTGTGTACGTATATCATGTTTTCTATATCCAATCATTCACTGATGGACATTTAATTTCATTCCATGTCTTTGCAATTGTAAATAGCATTGGGATAAATGTATGAGTGCATATACCCTTATGATACAATGATTTCTTTTTCTTTGGGTATATACCCAGTAATGGGATTGCTGCACGAAATGGTAGTTCTATTTTTAGTTATTTGAGAAATTCCCACACTGTTTTCCATAGAAATTGTACTAATTTATATTTCCATGAACAATGGATATGGTCTGGCTGAGCCCCCACCCAAATTTCTTCTGAATTCCCACATGTTGTGGGAGGGACTTGGTGGGAGGTAATTGATTCATGGGGGCAGGTCTTTCCTGTGCTGTTCTCATGATAGCGAATACGTTTCATGGGAGCAGATTATTTTAAAAAGGGGAGTCTCCCTGCACAAGCTCTCTTCTCTTGTCTGCCACCATGTGAGACATACCTTTCACCTTCGGCCATGATTGTGGGGCCTCCCCAGCCAAGTAGAGCTATTAAGTCATTAAACCTCTTTCTTTTGTAAGTTACCAAGTCTCAGGTATGTCTTTATCAACAGTGTGAAAATGGACTAATAGAGTAAATTGGTACCAGTAGAGTGGGGCTTTGCTGAAGAGATACCCAAAAATGTGGAAGCGAGTTAGGCACTGGTTAACAGGCAGAGGTTAAAACAGTTTGGAGGGCTCAGAAGAAGACAGGAAAATGTGTGAAAGTTTGGAACTTCCTAGAGACTTGTTGAATGGCTTTGACCAAAATGCTGATAATGATATGGACAATGAAATCCAGGCTGAGGTGGTCTCAGATGGAGATGAGGGACTTGTTGGGAACTGGAGCAAAAGTGACTCTTGTTATCTTTTAGCAAAGAGACAACCAGCATTTTGCCCTTGCCCTAGAGATTTGTGGAACTTTGAACTTGAAAGAGATGATTTAGGGTATCTGGCAGAAGAAATTTCTCAGCAGCAAAGCATTCAAGAGGTGACTTAGGTGCTGTTAAAAGCATTGAGTTCCAAAAGGAAGCAGAGCATAAAAGTTTGGAAAATTTGCAGACTGACAATGTGATGGAAAAGAAAACTCAATTTTCTGAGAAGAAATTAAAGCTGGCTGCAGAAACTCGTATAAGTAATGAGGAGCCAAATGTTAATTGTCAAGATAATGGGGAAAATTTCTGCATGGCGTGTCAGAGACCTTTGCAGCAACCCCTCCCATCACAGGCCCAGAGGTTCAGGAGGAAAAAATGATTTCATGGNTGGGAACTGGAGCAAAAGTGACTCTTGTTATCTTTTAGCAAAGAGACAACCAGCATTTTGCCCTTGCCCTAGAGATTTGTGGAACTTTGAACTTGAAAGAGATGATTTAGGGTATCTGGCAGAAGAAATTTCTCAGCAGCAAAGCATTCAAGAGGTGACTTAGGTGCTGTTAAAAGCATTGAGTTCCAAAAGGAAGCAGAGCATAAAAGTTTGGAAAATTTGCAGACTGACAATGTGATGGAAAAGAAAACTCAATTTTCTGAGAAGAAATTAAAGCTGGCTGCAGAAACTCGTATAAGTAATGAGGAGCCAAATGTTAATTGTCAAGATAATGGGGAAAATTTCTGCATGGCGTGTCAGAGACCTTTGCAGCAACCCCTCCCATCACAGGCCCAGAGGTTCAGGAGGAAAAAATGATTTCATGGGCCTGGCCCAGGGTCCCTGTGCTGTGTGTAGTCTAGGGACTTGCTGCCCTGTGTCCCATCTGCTCCAGCGTGGCTAAAAAGGGCTAAAGTACAGCTTAGGTTGTTGCTTCAGAGGATGGAAGCCCCAAGCTTTGGCAGCTTCCACATGGTGTTGAGCCTACAGGTGCACAGAAGTCAAGAACTAATGTTTGGGAACCTCCACCTAGATTTCAGAGAATGTATGGAAATACTTGGATGCCCAGGGAGAATTTTGCTGCAAGGGTATGACCCTCATGGAGAACCTCTGCTAGGACAGTGTGAAAGGATAATGTGGCATCAGAGCCCCTCCACAGAGTCCCCACTGGGGCACTGCCTAGTGGAGCTGTGAGAAAAGGGCCACTGTCCTCCAAACCACAGAATGGTAGATCCACAAACAGCTTGTACCATGTGCCTGGAAAAGCAGCAGATACTCAATGCCAGCCCATGAAAGCTGCTAAAAGGGGTCCTATACTCTTCAAAGCCACAGGGGTGTAGTTGCCCAAGGCCATGGGAGCCCATCTCTTGCATCAGTGTGACCTGGATGTGAGACATGGAGTCAAAGAAAATCATTTTGGAGCTTTAAGATTTCACAATCCCACTGGATTTAGGGCTTGTATGGTCCTGTAGCCCCTTTGTTTTTGCCAATTTCTCCCATTTGGAATGGCTGTATTTACCCAATGCCTGTACCCCCGTTGTATCTAGGAAGTAACTAACTTGCTTTTGATTTTACAGGCTCACAGGCAGAAGGGACTTGCCTCGTTTCAGATGAGACATTGGACTGTGGACTTTTGAGTTAATGCTGAAATGAGTTAAGGGACTGTTGGGAAGGCATGATTGGTTTTGAGATATGAGGACATGATATTTGGGAGGGGCCAGGGGCGGAATTACATGGTTTGGATGTGTCCCCACCCAAATCTCATTTTGAATTTCCATATGTTGTGGGAGGGACCCAGTGGGAGGTAATTGAATTATAAGGGTAGGTCTTTCGTGTGCTGTTCTCATGATAGTGAATATGTCTCATGAGATCTGATGGTTTTAAAAAGGGTAGTTTCCCTGCACAGGCTCTCTTCTCTTGTCCATCACCTTGTGAAACATGTCTTTCACCTTCTGCCATGGTTGTGGGGCCTCCCCAGCCAGGTAGAACTGTAAGTCCATTAAAATTCTTTCTTTTGTAAATTTCCCAGTCTTGGGTATGTCTTTATCAGCAGCGTGAAAATTGACTAATACAACAATGTATAAGAGTTTCCTTATCTCTGTATTCTCACTAACATGTTATTTTTTGTCTATTTAGTAATAGTCATTCTGATTGGGACAAAATGACATCTCATGTGGTTTTAATTTGTGTTTCTCTGATGATTAGTGATATTGAGCACTTTTTCATATAACTTGTCCATTTGTGTGTATTCTTTCAAAAAATGTCTACTGCTAAACTTTGCTCACTTTTAAAATTTTGTTTTACATTTAAAATTTTAAGTTTTGTGCATACATCATAGGTGTATATATTTATGGAGTACATGAGATGTTTTGATCAAGGCATGCAATGTATAACAATCACATAATGGAAGATGGGGTATCCATCCCCTTAAGCATTTATCCTTTATGTTACAAACAATCCAATTATAATCTTTTAGTGATTTTAAAATGTACAACTAATTTCTTATTGACTATAGTTACCTTGTTTTGTTATCAAATACTAGGATTTATTTATTCATTCAAACTAGTTTTTATTCCTATTAATCATCCTCACATCCCCCAACCCCACAACTACCCTTCCTATACTGTGGTAATCATCCTTCTACTATCTATCTCTCTGAGTTCTATTGATTTTTATATCTCACAAATAAATGAGAACATGTGATGTTTGTCTTTCTGTGCCTGGCTTATTTCACTTAACATAATGACCTCTGGTTCCATTTATGTTGTTGGTAATGACTGAATCTCTTGCTTTTCTATGACTGAATAGTACTCCATTGTGTATATATAACATATTTTAATTTATTCATCTGTTGATGAACACTCAGGTTGCTTCTGAATATTTGCTATTGTGAACAAAACTGTAGCAAATATGAGAGTGCAGATATTTCTTCAATATAGTGATATCCTTTTTGGGGGTATATAACAAGCAGTGGGATTGCTGGATTGTATCATAGCTCTATTTTTAGTTTTTTGAGGAATGTCTAAGTTGTTCTTCATAGTGGATGTTCTCATTTATAATACCATTAACATTTTTATTCACATCCTTGCCAACATTTGTTATTGCCTGTCTTTTAGAGATAAGCCATTTTAACTGTGGTGGTATGATGTCTCCTGGTAGTTTTGATTCACATTTCTCTGATGATCAATAATGTGGAGCACCTTTTCAAATGCCTTCTTGCTGTCTATATGTCATCTTTTGAGAAATGTTTATTCAAATATTTGCCCTTTTTTTTTATCAGATTATTAGATTTTTTCCTGTACAGTTTTTTGAGCCTCTTATGTGTTGTGGTTATTAATCTCTGACACTGAAGCTTTATATGGTGAGAGAAAAGTGTCCAGTTTCATTCTTCTGCAAATGATAATTCAGTTTTCTCAGCACCATTTATTGAAAAGGGTGTTCTTTTTTCTGTATATGTTCTTTCAAATTTGTCAAATGTGAGTTGGCTGTAAATATGTAGTTTTATTTCTGAGTTCTCTATTTTGTCCCACTGATCTATTTGTCTATTTTTATGCCCATACCATGCTTTTTTGGTTACTATAGTCTTGTAGACAATTTGGAATCAGCCATGTAATGTCTCTGGCTTTGTTTTAAAGATTTCCATACATTTTAAAGAGACAGAGTATATTAGTCTGTTCTCATACTGTTGATAAAGACATACCCAAGACTGAAAAAAAAGATTTTTTTTTTCACAGTGCCATGTGGCCTGGGAGGCTTCACAATCATGGCAGAAAGTGAAAGGCAGGTCTCACATGCAGCCGGCAAGAGAGAAATGAGAACCAAGTAAAAGGGGTTTCTCCTTATAAAACCATCATATCTCGACCGGGTGCGGTGGCTCAAACCTGTAATCCCAGCACTTTGGGAGGCCGAGACGGGCGGATCACGAGGTCAGGAGATCGAGACCATCCTGGCTAACACGATGAAACCCCGTCTCTACTAAAAAATACAAAAAACTAGCCAGGCGAGCTGGCAGGCACCTGTAGTCCCAGCTACTTGGGAGGCTGAGGCAGGAGAATGACGTGGACCTGGGAGGTGGAGCTTGCAGTGAGCTGAGATCTGGCCATTGCACTCCAGCCTGGGCGACAGAGCAAGACTCTGTCTCAAAAAATAAAAATAAAATAAAATAAAACCATCATATCTGATGAGACTTATTCACTACCACAAGAACAGTATGCGGAGACCCTCCCCCATGATTCAATTATCTCCCATTAGGTCCCTACTACAACATGTGGGAATTATGGGAGCTGCAAATGAAGATGAGACTTAGGTGAGGACACAGCCAAATCATATCATTCTACCCCTGGCCTCTCCCAGATCTCATGTTCTCACATTTCAAAACAAATCATGCCTTCCCAACAGTCCCCCAAAGTCTTAACTAATTTCAGCATTAAATCAAAAGTCCAAAGTCTGAAGTCTCACTTGAGACAAGGCAAGTCCCTTCCACCTGTAAGCCTGTAAAATCAAAAGCAAGTTACTTCCTAGATACAATGCGGTACAGGCATTGGATAAATACACCCATTCCAAATAGAAGTAGACCAAAGTGAAGGAGCTAAAGGCCCTATGTAAGTCTGAAATCCAGCAGGACAGTCAAATCTTAAGGCTCCAAAATGATCTATTTTGACTGCATGTCTCACATCCAGGTCACAATGATGCAAGAGGTGGTTTCCCATAGTCTTGGGCAGCTCTGGGTCTCTGTCTTTGCAGGGTACAGCCTCCCTCACTGCTGCTTTCATGGGCTGGCATTGAGTGTCTTTGGCCTTTTCAGGCACATGGTGCAAACTTTTGCTGGATCTACCATTCTGGGGCCTGGAGGACAGTGGCCCCTTTCTTACAGCTCCACCAGGCAGTGCCCCAGTGGGAAACTCTGTGTGGGGGCTTCAACTTCACATTTCCCTTCTGCACTTCCCTAGCAGATGTTCTCCATGAGGGCCCTGCCCCTGCAGCAAACTTCTGCACTTCTGCCTGGACATCCAGGTATTTCCATGCATCCTCTAAAATCTAGGCAGAGGTTTCCAAACCTTAATTCTTGACTTCTGCGCATCCACAGGCTCAACCTCACATGGAAGCTGCCAAGGCTTGGGGCTTGCACCCTCTGAAGCAACGAACTGAGCTGTACCTTGAGCCCTTTTAGCCATGGCTAGAGCAGCTGGAACATAGGCCACCAAGTCCCTAGATTGCACACAGCAGTGGGGCTCTGGGCCTGGCCTACAAAACCATTTTCTCCTCCTAGGCCTCCAAGCCTGTGATAGGAGGGGCTGCTGTGAAGGTCTCTGACATTCCCTGGAGACATTTTCCCCATTGTCTTGGCAATTAACATCTGGCTCCTCGTTACTATGCAAATTTCTGCAGCTGACTTGAATTTCACCTCAGAAAATGGTTTTTTGTTTTTTATCCAATTGTCAACCTGCAAATTTTCCAAACTTTAATGTTCTGTTTTCCTTTTAGAACAGAATGCTTTAAGCCTCTCATTTTAAAATTTATCATATCAAATTATATATGTATATGAGACATGGTTTCACTCTGTCACCCAGGCTGGAGTGCAGTGGCACGATTGTGGTTCACTGCTGCCTTGACTTCCTGGCCTCAAGCAATCCTCCCAACTCAGCCTCCCAAGTAGCTGGAACTACAGGCACAAGCCACCACTCCCAGCAAAGCATTCAAGAGACTTGAATCTCTTGAATGCTTTGCTGCTTAGAAATTTCTTCAAGCAGATATGCTTACTCATTTCCTTTAAGTTAAAAGTTCCACAGATCATTAGGACAGGGGACTAGAGTCACTTTTACTGTAGTTTCCAATAAGTTCCTCATCTCTATCTGAGACTACCTCAGCCTGGATTTCATTGTCCACATCATTATCAGCATTTTGGTCAAAGCCATTCAACAAGTCTCTAGGAAGTTCTAAATTTTCCCAAATTTTCCTGTATTCTTCTGAGCCCTCCAAACTCTTCCAAACTCTGCCTGTTACCCAGTTTTAAAGCCACTTCTGCATTTTTTGGGTATCTTTTCAGCAATGCCCCACTCTATTGGTACCAATTTACTATATTAGTCTGTTCTCATGTTGCTGATAAAGACATACCCAAGACTGGGTAATTTTTAAGAAAAAGTAATTTAATGGATTCACAGTTGCAAATGACTGGGGAGGCCTCACAATCATAGCAGAAGGCAAAAGGCATGTCTTACATGTGGCAGGCAAGAGAGAAACGAGAACCAATTGAAAGGGGTTTCCCATTATAAAACCATCAGATCTCTTGAGACTCATTCACTACCATGAGAACAATATGGGGTAAATGCCCCATGATTCAATTATCTCCCACCGGGTCCCTCCTACAACACATGAGAATTATAGGAGCTACAGTTAAAGATGAGATTTGGGTGGGGACACAGTTTTCTGTGGAAAATATTCACTGGGTGTGGTAGCTGGTACCTGTAGTCCCAGCACTTTGGGAGTCTAAGGAGGGAGGACTGCTGAGGCCTAGTGTTCAAGACCAGCCTGGGCAACAGAGTGAGACCCAGTCTCTACAGAAAAATTAATAGTTAGCTGGGAGTGGTGGCTTGTATCTGTAGTTCCAGCTACTTGGGAGGCTGAGTTGGGAGGATTGCTTGAGCCCAGGAAGTCAAGGCAGCAGTGAACCACAATCGTGCCACTGCACTCCAGCCTGGGTGACAGAGTGAAATCATGTCTCATATATATATAATTTGATATTCTAAATTTTAAAATGAGAGGCTTAATTCTTGCTAAAATTTATAGAAAAGATTCCTATCCATTTCCCTTGTTATATATATAAAAACATATGGCATAGCCAGGCATGGTGGCTTATGCCTGTAGTCCCAGCACTTTGGGAGGCCCAGGCAGGTGGATCACTTGTGGTCAAAAGTTCAAGATCAGCCTAGCCAACATAATAAAATCCCATTTCTACTAAAAATACAAAAAATAGCTGTGTATGGTGGCATGGGTCGGTAATCCCAGCTACTTGGGACATGAGACAAGAGAATTGCTGGAATATGGGAGGTGGAGATGGCAGTGAGCTGAGATCACACCATTGCACTCCAGCCTGGGTGACAGAGTGAGACTCCATCTCAATAACAAATAAAACATTGACACATATATAACATATATATGGCATACATAAAATACATAAAACATATTTTTATATAAGGCATATATATATATAAACATATGTATAAAACAAAGGACAGGGACAGGAATTTTTTTCTCTTAATTTTAATGAGAAGAATTAGCTTCTTATTTTTAAATTTATTTATGCTTATGGTACCTAGAAGTTGTAATGTTTTACAAAAAAATTGTAGCAGATTTTGTTAGTAACAAAATTTAATAATCTTATAGTGAGACTTTATTTACAAAACAGGACAAAACCATTATTCTACATTTATGGTTAAGAATGCTGATTTCAAAGTAATCTACCCTAAGTTGCTTCACAGTGGAGTTTTTATTCAAGTGGCAGGAGTATAGCTAAAGTAGAATGAAAAGGCATTACTTATACTTCTGAAGATATTCTAACCTAGCATTTATCAACATTATCTACATTCTTGTCAGAATACATATTTTATGGTTAAGGACTGCTCCAGTTTTTGCAATGAAAGATGAGAAAACTTAGATTAATGCTTCCACCTAATAACAGTAACAATTGCTAGAAGAATATATTTTAAAAATATTGTATAAACCAGTGAGGAATCAGAAAGATAGAAATCCCAAGGCCCAATATATAAATAAAGTTATGTTAACAGAGATATAATCACTAAATCTACTTTTACCTTGGGGGAAGTTGCTGATAAAACTTTCTTGAGCTTTGATTTGATAGCATTACACAGTCAGGAAAAGTTAAGGCCCAGGACCTGGCCTAGGATGGATTCTATAAGATTTGTTATTCCCAATAAAATTGGAACATCAAAGGTCCAAGTGCACTGAATTATGGTATACTAGATTTTATCCCACTCTATTCCCAGATCATCCCGAATCTCCAGGGGTGTCAGAAAAGGCTGCCATGCCTCTGAGCAGGGCAGTAGAATAAAATGGAAAGGGGAAATGAAGATTTTTGGTCAAGGATCTGCCTTTATATGAATTTGCTCTGTCAGTATGCTTAGGTTGGGGTAACCAAGGAATCTCAAAATATGGACTTTATTTGAAGAGATCCCTGACTTGTAGTGACTCGTAACTTGCAAAAAGTGTATGTAAAATGTTGTTGAAATAGGGCTTATTAATATTTTTATTGGTTTTGGAGTCAAAGTTATGAATTAACTTGGCAGAAAAGACATGGTGTATTGACTTCCTAAAAAAGTTGTATGATTTTCATTCGCTCAAACGTTGTTTTGAGATTTTAATAGTGTTTGACATTTTTCTTCATGGATATTCCTTGTTGTTTATTCCTAGATATTTTAAGTTTTCTGTTGTTACTGTAAACAACCTTTTCTCACTTTGTGTCTTCTAGACTTTACACATATATATAAAATAGCTTATATATATAATAGCCTATATATACATATATAGCATCTATAGCTTATATATTCATATATAGGCTATTATTTTATACAGAAAATTTAATAGTTAGCTGGGAATGGTGGCTGGTGCCTGTAGTTCCAGCTACTTACTTGGGAGGCTGAGTTAGGAGGATTGCTTGAGCCCAGGAAGTCAAGGCAGCAGTGAGGCTATTATTTTACAACCTATATATACATATATAGCCTATATATGCATATATGCTATGCATAGCTTATATAAAATATATATATAGGCTATATATGCTATATATGTGTATATATAGGCTATATTTTCTACATGTAAATTTTATAACTTACTGTATTCTTTTATTTTAGTAAAATTTTCAGTATATTCTCGTCTTTGCTAGGTCATAGTCATAATTTTGACACTAGATTATTTGAATTGACTTTTGTTTCCAATGATATTGGCTTACACATACAGTGCTATGTTAAATACTATAGGTGGTAACAGGTATTCTTTTTTTCTATTTTGATGAAAATGTGTCTAGTATTTATACATATAGATATATGAAATATTCTCTATAATTATATTTGACACAAACATTATGTCAATATATGAATACTTTTAAAGTATCCAGTTTTCCTACATCTTTGAGTAATTTCTATGAAGAATAAATTTTCAGTTTTTTCAAATTTCTTCTCAGTATCTGTGAAGATAATCATATAACCTTTTCATTAGCTCTATTGGGAAAATCTTAGTTTTACATCTCCTAATATTAATACATCCTTGTAATCTGGGAATAAACCATGAAGATTCATAATTTTATTATTTTAAATTGCTACCAATTTTGTTTAGTAAGATTTTATTTAGTATTTTACATCAGTATTTATAAGTATAATTAATTTACCACTTTTTGGGTATGTGAGAACTCTACCTAAATTTTAGTAATTATAAAATAACAACCACCAAAACATACATGCACCACCACACTTGTCTGGAAAATATTTCAAAAATTTAATTGATTAGTTATGGGCACAGAAGTGGAAAAGAGTGAAGCTATTTTACCTAATACTTAATATGATTTGAAAGGGATTATGAAAAGGGGGCTCAAGGACTACTTTCGGGTGGGTGGCAAGGAGCTGAATAGAAATACGTAATTTGCAAATGAGAGGAAGGGAAGAGAAAACAAGAGAGTGATATGATCTAATGAGTTCATGGATGTCTAAACCTGAAGGAGAGTTCTGAGAGTGTGTCTGTGTGATAAATTTGTAAGAACTGAGGTACCTAATATAGTTGTAGAATGATCTAATTCCCCTGACGCAGTATGTTGTACTCCTTCTTCCATGGTGCCTAACCTTTCTTACTCTCCCAACATAATAGCCTTGAGTTAGTTATGTGAGCAACTAAGGGCAGGGGAAGTAGAGAGAAATGCAACTGCTTTCACTGGTCCCACTTTGGTGGAAGTATCACCTTGTAGAAGAATCCCAGAACAGGCGAGTGTGGTGGCTCACACCTGTAATCCCAGCATTTTGGGAGGCCGAGGTGGGTGTATCACCTGAGGTCAGGAGTTCAAGACCAGCTTGGCCAACATGGTGAAACCCCATCTTTACTAAAAATACAAAATTTAGCTGGGCGTGGGGGCAGGCGCCAGTAATCCCAGCTACTCTGGAGGCTTATGAAGGAGAATCGCATGAACGTGGGAGGCAGAGGTTTCAGTAAGCCAAAATCGTTCCACTGCATTCCAGCCCTGGCAACAAGAGCGAAACTCTGTCTCAAAATAAAATAAAATAAAAAATAAATAAGAGAGAATCCCAGAACAAGACCAGCCGTATAGTGCAGCCCAAGACAGAGAGTTAACACTTAGGAATCCAGGAGCAAGAATGTGAACTAGTTTAGGAATCAATATGAGACAGACCATCTTATCCTGAACTACTAGAGGAAGGTGACACTCGAAAGGTGAAAAGGCAAAAATGTAGCGGTATGATAATCAAGTCCTCCCTTGCATGGCATTTAAAATCTGAATGTCAAATTCATATGCATAATTTAATTTGAACTTTATAGGAATTTGGTGGGATGTAGGTAGATGCAAGCCATATTACTAGTTTCTCAGTGAATAAGATTACAGTGTGAGAGGTCATGTGCTTAGTCCAAGGCCACACAGCTAATAAGAGTGGAATCAGGGTTACACCTAGGTTTCCTGAAACTTTTTCAGTTTATTTTTCATAATGATTCAAACACATATAAACCACACATGCCTAAAAAAACACGTCTGCAGTCACCTTCACCTCCAACCTGAAATGGGATGTGTTTCACAGTATTTGGCTATCATTGACTTGATGTGATTCTTTAAGACCTTCCTAGTGGTGACCGAGCAGTGCCAGCTGAACACCCAAGTTAAGAAGAGGAATTGAGCCACTAAAAAAAGAAGTTGAATCTTGATTTACTAAAACTCCGATTACACCTAAGATGCCATTTCTGTGCACATCGGATATCTCTCAAGGTATTCTCAACTGCAATCAAAATATGTATGTGTGCTTTCTTGCCCTGAAAAACGATGACTCTGCTAAAAGTAATTCAGTAAAGATCTCTAATCATTGCCAGTTTGACAGATATAAATCAAAATAAACTTCTTTTAGAGGAAGTAAGTTGCTCAATGATTCAGTAAGCTGATCTTTGAAATGTGCTTCTAGTAGTCTATGAATATGATGCTATGCCTGGATGACACGTTAGATTTCCACTTGGCCACTTGCAAAGATTAATGACCAGTGTTGCAGATAAGAAAAATTGTACAGATTCTGGATAAATGCATAGCACATCTTATAGTTTCCCTAAATAGCACTTGAGTTTTTTTTCCTCCTTCTGTGAAAGCTATAGTTTTACTCCTACCGATAAATAAGAGCATATTCTAGACTTTCAAAGAGTATTAAGAAATATTTAATGTGGCCGGGTGCAGTGGCTCACGCCTGTAATCCCAGCACTTTGGGAGGCCGAGGCGGGAGGATCACGAGGTCAGGGTTTTGAGACCAGCCTGGCCAACATAGTGAAACCCCGTCTCTATTAAAGATAAAAAAAATTAGCCAGGCACTACCAGTAGCATGCACCTGTAATCCCAGCTACTGGGGAGGCTGAGGCAGGAGAATTGCTTGAACCCGGGGGATGGAGGTTGCAGTGAGCTGAGATCATGCCATTGCACTCCAGCCTGGGCAAGAGGGTGAGACTCTATCTCAAAAA
>NW_016811338.1:1451489-1455095 GCF_001698545.2 Rhinopithecus bieti
CAGCCTGGCCAACATGGCGAAAGCCCATATCTACTAAAAATACAAAAAATCAGCCAGGCATGGGGGTACATCCCTGTAATCCCAGCTGCTCGGGAGGCTGAGGCAGGAGAACCACTTGAACCCAGGAGGTGGGGGTTGCAGTGAGCCAAGATCATGCCACTGTACTGCAACCTGGGCAACAGAGCGAGACTGTCTCAAAAAAAAAAAAAAAAAAAAAAAAAAAAAAAAAAGAAAGAAAAAAAAAAAAAAAAAAAAAGGAAAGGAAAAATAGATACATAAATAAAATGGGACATTTTACATTTGGGTTCAATTAATGGTGTGGAGTGAATAAACTGGTGAAGACCGGTGCTCAAAGACCATGCATGCCAAAATGTAGAAATAGCTTCACTTTTGAAACACAGTCCTTTCACTTTTCTTACGCTGCTCCAAAGGAAACATTCCTTGGGATGATTCATATATTAATAGCTGTATCTTTTCAACACAAAAGCAGAAATAAATGTGCAGTCTTGAATTATTTTCAGGGTAAAAATCACTCAAATGTTTGTGTGTGTCTGTTGCTTTTCTTTCTTTCTTTTATTTAATTTGGTAAATCATTGTCTTAAAATGATTTCTTCCTCTCTTTGTGTTCACATTTGTGCTCAGGAAAAGCTAGTGGAAGTCTAACATTTAAAATAACACATCATTTAAGTGAATTGGTATTCAGATAACTGTCAAATGAAGAAGCACACAAACTCTTTTACAAAGGATTAGAAGATGGATTTGGGTTATAAGGAAGTTTCATAATTGAGAAAGAAGACAGTAGAAGATGTCTATGTCAAATTCATAAAGGTCAATTTATGTAAACAAATGTTTTTGATGTGGAAGAAAACATACTTCCTATGTCATGACTTTGGGAGATACGGTTTGTTTTCTTCACTAACATTTTGAAGAATCATTTTTATTTTATTATTTATTCATTGGTACAAAGATAGGGGGTACCTGAAATTTTGTTACATGTACATAATGTGTAGTAGTCAAATCATGGTATTTAGGGTGTCCATCACTCAAGTATAATATATTTTTGTTAACTATAGTCATCCTGCTCTGTTAGTAAACATTAGATTTATTTCTTCTACCTATTTGTATGTTTGTACCCTTTAACCCACTTCTGCTCATCCTCTCCACACCCCCAGCTCACCCTTTTCATTCTCTATTACCTATCTTTCTACTCTCTACCTCCCTGTGATCCAATTTTTAGGCTCCTACATAAAAGTGAGAACATGTGATATTTGTCTTTTTGTGCCTGGCTTATTTCACTTAACATAACGACCTCAGGTTCCTTCTATGTTGCTGCAAATGACATGGTTTCATTCTTTTTTATGGCTGAGTAGTATGTCATTTTGTATATATACCAATTTATCCATTCATCTGTTTATTTTAATTGAAATAGAAATTTGATTTCTTTTCCAAAAGCAACATTTTAGAACTCTCTGAATTATTAAGACTTCCTAATTGTATTTGTTGTGGTCAATTTTACTTAAAGAGACATAAACTTTTATTTCCTACTGTTGTCAATCCCTGCTTACCCTAGCCCAACTCAGTAGCTGGTGATGAAACCCTCATCCTAGAGAATTAGCCTCTGAGCTTGCCTGAAACTCACCTGCTAATAGACGCCTATGAACATTACTCATGTAACTAGCAGACCAAGTATCAATCTTGTCTACCTAGGATGTTTGCTTGATGGAAATCTCTGGACTCCTCTGTACTCACTGACCTTCAGGAAGGTATCATGAGTTTTTCCCAGTTGTGAGGTGCTGCATGGTTTTCTAGAGATTTCTAGTTCCAGGGAACTGGGTTCTACAGTATTTGGTTGGGACCTTGAGAATTCTCCTTATTCTTGAAAACTTCCTTTTCCCAGAGCAGAGCTCTGATATTCCATCCCAGTAGAACTCTGATATTCCATCCTATCCAGGGCCTAGGATCCTATTTCAAACTTGGTAGATTGCCTGGAAATCTAACATCTTCCTCTCCTAACAACATTTTAAGCATTATAACTGATGAGAGATGCTCATAATTATAGTTCAGCCTGAAGATAGGACTTTCAAAAATATGGTAAACCACTTGTGTTTTTATTTGGTGTTTTACTTTTGATTTATGATGCAAAGTTGGAAGCGTAGCATATCCGCACAGAGAGGGACCACTTTGGCTGTCTCAGATACCTTTTCCTTAATAAATTGACATCCACACTAGCATTCCTAATTCTAGAGGAGGAACAACTGTAGTGAGCAGACTTATGGCTGTAAGATGAAGTGGGTCAGCTGTAGGATGGGCCATCATACTTTGACTGTCAATATTCCATATTAAATAGAGAAGCAGTGAAAGAGAGGAACTAGTAAGTTATCTAAGAGGATTCATTGTCAGACTTTTCCTTTATCTCATTACCTTTGGTCTTTTCCCAAATAGGAACAAGAAATAAGAACGAAAGAACATTTAAAACAGTAGCCCAAATGATGGAAGGTGTCCCTGACCAACCTGGGTCCTCTGCCAGAATCAGAGAGAGGTGACTCATTGCCAGCTTGGGAAGCTGTTATGGATTGGGGGAATCTTGGAGGATAGTCTCTCCCATGAGGTGGCTTTCTATACTGCCTGAAGTTGCTTTAATTGTTTTTAGGAATAAAGTAGGGAAGGACAGGGAGAACATTCTGTTTTATTTTGATTTCTGGTTTCAAGCCTGCATTTATTGCTCTATGACTAGCTCCATTTACATGCAAAAACCCTGCCAATAATCCATTCCTTTATGTGACAGTTCAAGCTAGATGCATTCTGGTGGATTACTCCTGATACCTACACTAAGTATACGGTGTATATACAGTATAAATGAGCCAGTACAACATGGTCTATTGCTTCTTAATGTTAGTGCTCTATGTCTAGGTATAATAGGCACTTAGCAGTACAACCTCTGAAAATGATTTGTATCATATCATTTTTGCTTATCACACAAGAGTAGCTTACTGCACTTATGTTGTATACTTATGAGTCCAACTCAGGTAGGCAGAATTTTCAGCTTTTAAACTTAAAGAGCAGAGCATCTTAATTTTATTGTTTTTGCTAATGCTGTTTAACAGCTGTCCTGACAATAGCTTTTCTGAGAATAAATGCTTTCTGACAAAAATTTCCTGTCAGCATACTCTTGTGAAACTGTACATCAGATCAAACTAAACCAAATTTGTCTCCCACTTGCCATGATGTCTCCTCTGGAGTCTTATTTAGATGTCTGGATCTCTCAGGAGAGGCTCTTGTTTTATCAGTAAACACCCTGCTCCAGCAGTCTTAATCAAAACTTCCATACAATCAGACTTAACATCCAGTAATCTTTAATGCATGCAAAAATGCATTCCATAAGAAAGTGACAATATGCCTCTGTCAGGCAAGTGACAAACCTTTGCCTCTATTATTTTTTGTCATTTTTTTTTTTCTGAGGCAGAAAGCTGGTGCAGGTATTTTTTCCTCTTCTCTGTCTCATATTGCTCTTTGTTACTTCCCTTGACTTCAAAACACATCAAATTATCTACCAATGAAAAAAAATTGAAGAAACATGAACTTTTCCAGCAGGTACAGGAAAAGGAA
>NW_016811338.1:1455613-1461192 GCF_001698545.2 Rhinopithecus bieti
AGGTATTTTTTCCTCTTCTCTGTCTCATATTGCTCTTTGTTACTTCCCTTGACTTCAAAACACATCAAATTATCTACCAATGAAAAAAAATTGAAGAAACATGAACTTTTTCCAGCAGGTACAGGAAAAGGAAAATTTTACCTTGTCTATTTTTTCTTTTAATTCTGACAAATATAAATAGCATCTCATTGCATGTGGAGCATTTCTGTTTGCCCTGTGTATATTAGCTGTCCTTGAATTCTTTGTCTTTCTTTATTTTTGGGAGTTGCTAGTAATGTTATTTCTGAAATACTGTTCATGATTCACTTTTCGAACATATAAAGAAAATCATGTCAGCTTGTGCATTTTATGTATTAGGGAGATGAATTTAAAGTTGAGATATTCATAAAATATTTTATAATAAATGTTCTCTTACTGCAAAATCAATTCATCAAACTTAGAGGTTTGTTTTAAGTACATAACTGAAAATAACCCCCAAGTGAGCATTCATAAACTTCAGACAGAGTGTAAAGTAACATTAAGTCCCAGGAACAATAAAAGGATAAACATAATATGGCTAATAAAGTGCAGATATCTTAAAACTGATAGGAATACAAAAAAAAAAAAAGAAGTAGAAAAATCAACACATAATAAATAGGCATAAGTGAAAGGCGGGCCTTTCCACAGAGGGCCCTAGTGACTATTAGTGAAAGATCATTTAAACCAAATGAGCGCAATGTTTTTGAGCGTTGCAATAGGTGGTCGCCATAGAATAATAAGTCACAGTCTCTTGGTACTTCCATTATTCCCTAATTTTGAATAAAGTGCCTTTGAAAATAGAATTACTTTAAAGCACAGAAACCTCAGTGGAGCAATATTTCCTATTGAAAAGTGTTCCACATGAAGTGGGTCTTCTTTGGCTTCTTCCAGTGAGATTTAACTAGGAAGAAGTGGTAGGCTTTCTTTATGAAGCACCATTAACATATCAGGTTGTCCCAATACATGGACCCCAAGCACAACTACAGTGTCAGTATAAAAATTGAAGCAAATAAAGTACACCTATATAATGTGAAATAATATATGGTAGTCAAAATATTGTGTCTTAACATGGAAATATTAGTTTAGAAGGACATAAACCATTTATTACATAATTTAAAAATATTATTTGACCTAATAATCCTGAAAAGAAGGCAACCTTAGGATAATCCTTGTTGGAAAAAATAACTGTGTGGAATTCTGTGCTGACAATTTATTAAACATTCTATGTTATAGAACATAAATGAAAATACACTCACACACAAATTCCTAATTCGGAGTCTATTATTAGTATTGTATCATAGTCACTTCCCTGCTTCAAATATCTTGCAAAGTACTAATCTTTTGAATGAGAATATTGTCTTTTTTGACTTGAGTGGACAGTATCATTTTATTAGAACACAATCATTGTTATTTATAAATGTGATCCTTTTACTTATTAATCTCTTCAAGAGACTTGTATCTATTTATGTATCTTTTGTGTTTTTTTCCAACTCTGGAAATCTTTTCTCAGCACAGCATAAAGTAATTCAGTTTTAAGCATTTAAAGGTTTAAACTTTAATGGCAAAATACTCGGAAGCTTTTGGAAATCATGCTGAATAAACATCACACTTTCCTAACACTTAATGGTTATTGATGTTAAAGTACTATGCCATTAATAAAAAATTATAAATCAAAGTACTTGCAGAGGAGAGGAGAAATAAAATTAGAAAATAGTCTCAGTAGGATGAATTATTAAATAAAAATATCATCTTAAAACATAATGGATTCTGTTTTCATTAGAACTTCCAATGACAAATCAGATTTTCTTTCTCTTATTAAAATTGTTGGAATGTTTAAAGATGCACTTTCCCCAAATATTGAGAAGCATGGCAAAGAACCAGGCCTACGTAATTCTGAAATGTAATAAGCCCAGAACATTAACAACCTTTCCCCATCCCCCTTGCTCAACTCTGTCATCTCATCTAATCAATTCTCCTCCTTCAGCATCATGCCCAATCATATTGGTTTCTCTTCATTTCCATGATCACAACTAGCTTGTACTCTGTCAGATTCTTTGAAATTGAATTTTTTTTCTATTTTGAATTCTCTTTCTTTGGCTATTTGAATAAATGGCCATTTTCACTCTTCATCTCTCCATTCAGTATGTCCCTCACTGTGGTAGATTGCTTCCAAATGTGGTCAACAATTATTATTCCATTATTTCATTCCTCTTCACGCATGCAATTCCTCCCATTCAATTCCAACAGGTGAAGTCTATTTTACCTCCTTTTGAATCTGAGCTGGTCTTAAGATGGACTATCTTATAACTCTCTTTGACTCATAGAATACAGCAGAAGTGTCACCTGAGAATTCCTAGCTTAGACCTTAAGAAGACATGTCGTTCTTGCTTTGGCTCTCTTGGGAGTCAGACTTCACATGTTGTTAAAAACTTGACACCTTCACATTGTCAAGGAAAAGAAGAACAGCCTCGTTTGGTAACTTCAATGGATCAGAGGGTTATTCTTTCCCAGAGATACAAGAAAACAGTTTCTCTATTCTAACTCACACTAATGGACTGATATATCCATCTCTGAACCACTTGCTGTGGGTATAAAAAAAGAGCCTCATCTATTGTCTTAATACAACTGTGGTGCAAGAGAATGTGTTTCATTTTAGGAGAATGTAAAACTAGCAAGAGATGTATTAGAAGGGGCTAAATTATACCTATATACTCAAGATTTTGTTTTTAGCAGTTTAATTTATAAATCCTGGCAATGTTTACCCATATTTATCACCTAGAGATTTGTTATTTACTATTTCTTCTGCCTCAGACTTTTGACTGAATGCCAGTACAATTTGTATATCTGGATATGGTTTTTTGAAATTTGAATTCCTGATTTAACTTATTTATAGTAGTTTTCTTTAGGAAAATATTTTTTCTGTGGTAGATACATTTTACGTTATGTCTTTCCATGTTTTTATCTCTAGTATCTAATGCAGTCTTGCACATAGTAGGAGCATATGTATTTGTTTTGGGAAAATAAAAATATTTTAAGGGCTACATTTTTTCTTTAACAGAGTAAATAATGCATTACTATTTCAAGCCATTGAAATACTCTTCAAACACAGGATATTTTATGGAAAGTTGTTCAATAGCTCTATGGTTCCAGAAATAGACATCTTTTCCGTTAATACTACTTCATCTGTGGGTTCAGAAAGTTCAGTAAGTCTTCAGAATGTGAGAGGGAACATGCTGATCTGTTCAAGAAGATATGGGACACAATTTGTGTTCTATTTATTTTGCAGTGTTCAAGGGTAAACGTAATACTTTCTGGACGTTGTTTGGGAGCTTGGAAACCCCCCAGATTGAAATGATGTTACAGGTATATTTTACTCCTTTGGAGATAATTTTAATACACCTTTAATTTTTCTTCTATTCTTTTCTTTTATAATAAAAGTGATTCAAAACCCTTAGATTGTGACAGTGTTGGTATCTACTGGCTTGAAGCACTCTAAGGAGGAATTTCAGCAGCACAAGTCATTGTGTGCCATTAGGAGTGCCACTGCTTTATTAATCTATGGACAAACTGAGTTGTCACAAAGTATTGTAAAACAGCCACAATAAAAACCTCAATAACATGTTCCTTTATCCTCTCTTCTTGTCATCATTATTCTTTACCTTGCTCTGTTTTTTTTTTTTTTTTTTTATCCCTTTAAACAAATTTAATACACTTTTATTTTGGAATAATTTTGTACTTACACAAAAGTAACAAAGATAATTCAGAGAGTTTTTGTATACCCCTCATCCATGCTTGCATATTTTTAACATCTTATATTACTATGGTTCATTTATTAAAACGAATAAACTGGCATTCCTATACTTTAGTAACTAAACTCCAGAATTTATTTGGATTTCTCTAGATTTTCCATTCATTTCGTCTTTCTTTCCAGGATTAAATCCAACATACCCCATTCCATTTAACTGCCATATTTCTCCTTTCTTTTCTTTACTTCTCTGCTCTTTCTCTTCTCACGCTTCACTTGACTCACCATTCCCTCTCAATTACAGCAGTATTTATGTTATTATCTTAGTTTCCTCAACATCTTTTTTTTCTCCTTAACTCTCTTCAGTCTAGTTTTGTTTTCAGGTGCTCCACTCTTACTGTTTATTCCCAGAAATATTTAATGAACATCTACGATGTGCCAGATACTGTGCTCAACATTTATTTACAATGATGAGCAAGGCACAGTCTTGAATACAGAGAGCTTACAACCCAGGTTCTTCTTAGGTTTCCAACTTTAATACAATAGTCTTTTCTTACCCAAGTCATCTTTCTTGACCTTGGCTTCTTTTGGTCATTTTCCTCAACCTCTTTTGAAGACTTCTTGTTCTTGGATTTCAATTGTATCCTGATAAGAAGTAACTCTCTCAAATAAAGTGACTGGTTTTAACATGAGCCCTATGGAATTAGTCTCACCACTTTATAATTTCAACATTTCTACTTATATAATTATGTTGCCCTTTGTCCTTCTTCTTTCTTTCTTCTAAAGGAGAGTCAACAGTTATCTCTAGGCTGATGGTTCACAGATACATCAAACTCATCTTTAATGTTCTAATTCCATTTCATCATTGGTTCCTTAACATATATTTTCCATTCTCTCCAGACCAATTTTCTAGTAAGTTTGCTAACCTTACCTTGAGTATTGTTTATTTAACCTTGCTTTATTAATATATAGTGAGGATATGTAGATTGTGAGTATGGGCAATGATATTTATATTTTAGTTATATTTTACTCATTTGGAAATAACTAATATTACAAATCATTAATTTTTTCTATTTTTTCTTTCATAATAAACAGTATGTATTAGTCCATTTTCATGCTGCTGATAAAGACATACCTGAGACTGGGAACAAAAAGAGGTTTAATTGGACTTATAGTTCCACATGGCTGGGGGGCCTCAGAATCACAGCTGGAGGTAAAAAGCACTTCTTACATGGCAGTGGCAAGAGAAAAAATGTGATAGAAGCAAAAGCAGAAACCCCTGATAAACCCATCAGATCTCATGAGACTTATTCACTATCACGAGAATAGGACAGGAAATTCCAGCCCCCATGACTCAATTACTTCCCCATGGGTCCCTCCCACAACCCATGGGAATCTGGGAGCTACAATTCAAGTTGAGATTTGGGTGGGGACACAGCCAAACCATATCATAGTAAATTAGAAACTACTGATGTTTTCATTTATGTTGTGTTTTCTCTCTTTATTTATATCGTAAATGATTTCAATACAGAAGATAATTTGATTATATTCACAAGGGGACTTTTTAAGATAAAATTTTTATTTCAGATCAATTTTAGTTTTACAGAAATAATTTGTGGACTGGGTGCAGTGGCTCATGCCTGTAATCCCAGCACTTTGGGATGTCCCGTCCAGCAGGATCGTTAACACAGACCTTGGAGGAGGGGGTGGGAATTTAGAGAGACAAGAGACACAAGAAATGGAGACAAGACAGTATCCTGATCAAGTCTCTTTAATGGCAGCGGTGCAATGCCTTATATAGGCTGGCAGGGAAGAG
>NW_016811339.1:0-594 GCF_001698545.2 Rhinopithecus bieti
AGTGATACTTTTGTCTAACAATTTATGTATAAGTTATTTTGGGTTTCTAGTCCATAATCAAATCACCTATCAATAATGACAGATTTGCTTCTTCATTTGTAATCCTTACACTTTTATTATTCTTGCCTTTGCTAAGTAAATTAAGATCTCCGATAGAATCATCAAGGGAAACTATTTCTCAATCTCAAAAAGAAAGCTTTCAATATTTCAAAATTTAGTAGGATACTTATTTAAGTTATTTTTTAAAGATATCCTTAATCCAGTTAAGTAACTTTCTTTCCCTTCATAGATATCTGAAAAGTTTTATTATGAATGCAGCTTGAGTTTATCGAACACTTTTTTACTACATGTACTGAAATAATTATATGATTTCCATGCTTTGGATCAATATGGTGGAGGACACTAATTTATTTCTAAATGATAGACCATCTTGGTCTTGATATGTTATTTTGTACATACATTGCTGAATTTAGTTTGCTAATATTTTCTTGAGGATTTTCCATCTATTTTCATGGGTGTGATTGATCTCTTATTGCCTTTTATTTTTGTGTCCATCATCGTATTCACTATTAAAATTTTACCACATGATATAAA
>NW_016811340.1:0-1634 GCF_001698545.2 Rhinopithecus bieti
TAGAGTTACTTTTTGAGCAGTCTGAACCTTTGATAGGATTTATCAGAAGATAATTTGACTTTACAGAAATGTTTGCTGCTGTCTGAAAACAGATTTCACTTAGCTTTATTTTAAGAGCTGACAGATGGGTTTCCTATAACACAAGATTTTTTTCTGACATTTCTCAAAAATGTCAGCAAGAGCAAGCAGGATTTCATCATTTAACTAGCAATTTTTAACATCGTTTAAGTCACAAACACCTTGAGTAACTGGTCAAAGTGACTGGCCTTGATCAGAACAATGAACGCATACATCTTTTCAGAATTTGAGAGGATTTTCCTTGCATACATAGATCACTGGTTAAGAATGTCTCCTTTGGAAAGGTAATTGTCTTTCGAAAATCAAGCTGCCTTTTTTAATTTGAGAGAAACAGTAATTTAAAGAGATAGCTATCAGCAAATATCCACAATGCAAATGATATGTTTCCAGTATGTCCTGAACTTCCATATATAAAATAAAATGATTTTCAAAAATAAGAATCTGTCAGGTCCTTAGTGTTCACGCAGATGTTATAAAAATAGTAAGCATCTTCAAATGCTTGAACTTAATTTTTTAAAGATTATTGTTTCCTAGATACAAATAGGTACACTGACAACAAGAATGGATTGTTTAATCAGTTTCCCTTGTGAGTAGCGGAGTGTCTTCTGTTGTCATTGTTAGATTTTAGGCTCTCCACCAGGTTCTATATAAAAATGTTCAATCATTGGATAAAACATGTATTTTAAATAATATCAGGGGATTCAAGGTTATTTTAAAAATTTTAACTTAATATCCAGTTCTTTGAGTTACTATTTACAAGAATTGCTTACAATAATAAAAGAATATACAGCTAGATGATACAGTTTCAATTGGATAGACCAACATAATGCATAAAAGAATAAGATTTGTCTGGCACAGTGGCTCGTGAGTATAATCCCAGCACTTTGGGAGGCTGGGTGGCAGATCACTTGAGGCCAGGAGTTTGAGGCCAGACTGGCCAACAGAGTGAAACCCCGTCTCTACTAGAAAAAATACAAAAATTAGCTGGATGTGGTGGTGTTCCCAGCTATTTGGGAGGCTGAGGCAGGAAAATTTCTTGAACCCGGGAGGCATAGGTTGCAGTGAATCAAGATGGAGCCACTACACTGTAGCCTGGGTGACACAGTGAGGCTGTGTCTCACACAAAAATTCAATAAAATAAATGAGATCATTCCCAAGTCATCTTCATGTCAAACACCACACCATACAATCATTGATGTTCATGATTTTTATACATCAAGAATAAGTAAAATTATGCAAAACTAAGTTCCCATCAATAAATGACAAGAAAAAGAGAAAAAAACAACAGTAGAAACAGTGTTATATTCATGCAATGAAATATTTCTCAGTAATTAAGCAAACAAGAAATGCTACTAATTCAATAATAGAAATGGATAAATCTCAAAAAATTTAATCATTGCAAGAAGCCAGACAGAAAAGAATACAGAGTTTATGCTTCCCTAATATGAAGCTCATTATCTGTCAAGGCCAGTGTTATGTTAACAGATACAACAGAAGTGGTTGGCTTTAGGAATGGAATTTGTTGGAATTAGGCATGAAAAACTTTCCTGGGAGGA
>NW_016811341.1:0-802 GCF_001698545.2 Rhinopithecus bieti
CGACAGAGCCAGACTCTGTCTCAAAAAAAAAAAAAAAAAAAAAGAAAATGATATTTTTTGTCCTCTGAGTGGCTTTTAGAAAATCCATCTTAGTTTAAGGTTAAAACAGAAATAAAAACAGCCAGTCACAGTGGCTCATTTCTGTAATCCCAGTACTTTGGGAGGCCAAGACGGGCAGATCACTTGAGGTCAGGAGTTCAGGACAAACCTAGGCAACATAGCAAGACGCTGTCTCTACAAAAACTACAAAAAACTCAGCGAAATGCGTTGGCGTGAGTCTGTAGTCCCAGCTACTTGGGAGGCTAAAGTGGGAGGATCACTTGAGCCCAGAAGATGAGACTGTAGTGGGCCGTGATCACACCACTGTCCTCCAGCCTGAGCAACAGAGTGAGACCCTGTCTCAAAAAAAAAAAAAATTCCTTCTTACGGAGAGTTATATATATATATAACATTACAACGTTATGACAAGCACTGTGTGCGTAACATGTAGGAGGTGCTTAATAAATATATATTTTGGGGGAACACATAAGCCACTTGAGGTGGGGTGTGGGACTCCAGGGAGCACACTTGCATAACAATAGCCATTGAGGGTGGGTTTGGATGCCTCCAAGACTCTTGTTTGACTTGGATGAGTGGACAATGCAAGTTTGGATCCGAGCTCATTTGCTCTGTTTAATAGAGAAGGGAGGAGATAGCTTGGTGGTATATCTATGTAGGAGGAAAGAAAAATGGGTTTGAAGGCTGGTAGTGGAATGTTTCAGAGAGAAAACTGTCTTTTGTAGCAGAACACCTTTTTTTTTTT
>NW_016811342.1:0-5304 GCF_001698545.2 Rhinopithecus bieti
AGGCATGTCGGGGGCACTCCGCAGGTGCGACCAGGTAAATCTTGGTCTCTTCGGATTGACATCACCTGGCGCATGCCTAGTTGGTCTGCACCTTCCTGGGTCGCCGGCTGCATTTTCGCGTGTGCAGGAAAAGTTGGGGGGATGAAGAACCCGGAAGTGCACCATCTTGCCTCCGTTCATCCAAACAGAATGGACTTCAGACACCATCCCCCTACAACTGCCAGAACAACGTTGAAGGAAAAAAGAGAAGAGAAAGACAAATTCTTTCACTGTTACTCCTTTCCCTGGTTTCTTAAGCATAATTATGTTTTACAAATGTCTGTATTTAGCCAGTTCTTGTTTTTCTTTTGACACAGTTACAAGGTCACTAGCTATGCAAGGCCACAAGTTATGCTAAGTCAACAGTTATGCTATAGATTACATGACCTGTCACTGTATCATTAACTGCTTTTGTTTTGCCTCTGTAAGTTTGCTTACAAAAACCCTGCTCTGTCTTTGTTCAAGACTCAGCTTTTTGAATGTGAATCCACTGAGCCGTTGCATACCTAAAATAAACAATCCTCCTGTTCTTCATGTCAGTCTCTCTGTCCCTCAGTTTCCTGCAACAGTAATAGTATGAAAGACATTAAAAGGGTAGGTCTCATAATTAACTATTCTGTAAACACATTAAATAAATTTGCACCCAAAATCAGTGGAAAATGTTTTAATTAAAAAGCTTCCATGATCTCCAATCTTGGCTACAGTTCGGTAACTAAAAACTGTAGGCCATAAACCTCACCCAGTAAAATAAAAAAAAAAAAATTATAAGAGAAAGTCTTCAAGATTGTATTTTCAATCTGGAAAGGAAAGATCATTTTGGATTTTTAGTCCACAGAGGTTATTCTATTATTTTTCCGCACTTAACATTCACACGCAAATAGAAGCTTTTGCATGAAAAAATAAGTTGTGGTATATGTGTGTCACCAAAATCTTAATTTAGAATTACTCACTTACCATTAGGTTTCCTGAAAATTTTATTTGTCAGATACTTTTTCTCTTAAGAGATTTCAAAAATCTGATTTGTTTCTTTCTATGATGCTTACAACAGGCAACCTACTCATGTTCATGCTTTACCTATTCTAACTAATGTTATATTTACCACATTTTATGTTGGAAACTCATAAAAAAAGAGAGAAAGACAAGTGATGCTAACTGCCTGATTTATGCCTTTTATCTCAATTAAATGATTTAACCATTGCATTGATAAGCTAAAAAGAACCTCAAACCCTTCAGTTAAAAAACAGGTTTTCATCACATTAAATAATTTCAAACTTCTCATCAGAACCTAGAAAGTATATGTGAAATGACATGGCATGGAGAAAACAGGGAGAAAACAGTGAGAAAACTGTAGCCATAAAACAGTCCTCTTTGGAACTGTAGTTTTGGCTGTAAAATGACCATGTAAAGCTTTACTTTTTGTTGTATAACTTGCACTAAGGAGTAAGCATCTTTTCTTGCCTTGAAAAGTCTATGCCTTAAAAAATTGTCATTTTGTTTTCAAAGTCTGAATAAATTTCTAACACTTTATCCTTTGTGCTTCCAATATTACCATATATTTGTGAGTTTCTGTAATAAAAAGGTTTTTCTCAGCACTCCTTTTTTAAAGGATTTTAATCTTTTTTACTACCTCTGTTTTTCATGTTGATAATTTTGTTTTCCATTAGGACATTTGGCTGAATATCCAGATATTCTCAAATATCAACAGTGTAAAGATTCTTGGAACTATTTTTTTTCTATTAACTCCACTTACATTTGATTCAAAGTTGACATCTATTTTAAGTACTTTTTATTTCTTTTCTGCATGTTTATATTAATAGGTCAATTCTCACTATGGATTATCCATTGTTTATATACTATTAGTCTGGGTTTATCAATCTTAAATCAAAAAGTGCAATACATTTATAACTTGTCTATTTGAAAATAAATAACAGTTTTCCAATTACCAATCACCAGCAAAACTCGAAGATAGTGATGTGATGTGTCTTGGTGCAATGATATCAAACAGAATGAAAAAAAGATTAAAACTCTGGACAAATTCAAACATGGGTAAATAGGACAATAACATTAAACAGAAACAATAACTCGACAGTTCTTCCTATGAGAATATATATGAGAATATACTTAGAGAAATTCTATTAAAGAACACATTAAGCTCTATACCATTCCCTTCACTGAAGAAGGGTTTGTAATAACCTGAAACTAACAATAGTTTTAGTGTCTGTGATGGTTTATTCTATGTGTCAACATGGCTAAGCTTTGGTACTAAGTTTTTTTGTTTGTGAAACACCAGTCTAGATGTTAGTGTAAAGGTATCTTTCTGATGAGATTAACATTTAAATACTTAGCATTTTCTTCAATTGAACAAAGCAGACTACCCTCATAATGTGGCAGAAACTCATTTTACCCATTGGAGGCTTTAAGAGGAAATACTGAGTTCCCCCAAGGAAAAATATCCTAGTTACATAATAACTTTAGACTTGAGACTAAAACATCAACACTTCCCTAAGTATCCAGTGCCACTTTGCTCTTCAGATTTAGCATTGTCAGCCTCAATAATTCAGTGAGTCAATTTTAAAAAATAAGCCCCCCCTTTTTTTTCTAAAGAGGTAATGTCAGAAAGACAGCATACTAGGAGGTTTCAGGCCCTCAGTTCTCTGTGGAAATAAGAGATTAGCAACAACATATCCACAAAATATCTTTGTGGCAATTCTAGCAATCAACTGAGAAACTGTAGCAACCAACTGAATGCTTAGTTATGAAAAAAAAAACTGCACCTCAAACGCTAGAAAATTCGGTGACATTTTCACGTGCTTTTCTCTATCTTGATCTGGTGCAGTGCACTGTAATCTGAAGGAAGGCAGTCAATCCACAATTTCTACCTCATATAAAATGGAATAACTAGAAATAACTTGGATCATTGTAGCTAATTGTTGTACTAACTGAGGTAGTGACTCCTGTTTTATTCAACTCAAAACACTGATATAAATGAAGCAAAATTTGGATAACAGAATGGAGGCCGCGAAAATCAGCAGCAGGCACCATGTTGTGTTAGATTTGCAAAAATTCTATAGTAATCCAGGGACCTGAAGGCAGCAAGTTACAGTCAGAGAAACAAAATAGAAACCCTAGGCTTTTGAGACAAAACTGGCTGAAACTCTTGGGTAAATTGATACATAAGAAGTACATTTATCAGAAACTGGAATAAAAATATACACTAAAAGCCCAGGAAGCTTTTGTGAGTTTCTAGCATCTCTACACCACACTGATTAGTGAGAGTTTATTCCTGCAGTAAGCCTGTCTATAACAGTGAATAAAGTGCCTGGGTTTTCTTTTTTTTCCTGCAAATTATTAACTCTCATAAAAAGATTATAAGACATATAAAACAGGGAAATATGGCTCAATCAATAGAACAAAATAAACCTTCAGAAAACAAGCCTAAAGAAACATAGATTTATGGATTGCTTTATGAATAATTTAAAACAACCGTGTAGTCCCAGGTACTTGGAAGGCTGGGGTGGAAGGATCACTTGGAACCAAGAATTCAGTGCTGCAGCAACCTATGATCTTGCTGCTGCACTTTATCTGAGATGACAGAGACATCCTGTCTCAAAAATAGAAAAGAGAATACTGTGACCACCAAAGCTAGCCTTCAAACACAAAAAATAATACTTTTCCAGATAAATGAAAGCCGAGGGAATTTCTTGACAACAGATGTGTCTTACAGAAAATGCTAAGGACAATTCTTTAATCCAAAAGGAATAAACATTGACATGTAACAAAGAAACATCTAAAATCATAAAATCATGGGTAGAAGTCTTGATAGGAATACAGAAAAACTCAGAATACTATAATCGTGATAGGTAAACTGCTTATATTTTAAGTATGGACATAATACAAAAGTACTAGCCACAAGAATACTTACGACAATTGGTTAAGAGACAGGTAATATAAGATGTTGTTTGGACGAACGGAGGCAAGATGGCGCAGTTCCGGGTTCTTCGCCGTCAACTTTCCCACCCCCCGGAAAGACACAGGTCGACTGCGCAGGCGCAACCCGACTTCGGATGGAGAGAAACCGGAACCCACCTAGCCACGCCTACCGCCCCGCCCCCAACCTGCCTATGTCCCGCCCACTGCCCTCCCACTCCCGGGCCCAGGACATAAAAGCCGCTCCTGGCGGGCCCGCCGTGCGAACTTCCTTGGCCCGTCCTGTAGGCAGGACCCAGGAACCTCCTCCGGGAACGCCGGAGCGAACTCCCTTGGCCCCTCCTCGTACGTGGGACCCGGCAACCTCGTCCGAGAACGCCGGAGCTAACTTCCTTGGCCCCTCCTTGTATGCGGGACCCGGGAATCTCCTCCAAGAACGCCGGTGCAAACTCCCTTGGCCCCTCCTCGTACGTGGGACCCGGCAACCTCCTCCGGGAACGCCGGAGCGAACTTCCTTGGCCCCTCCTCGTCCGCGGGACCCAGGAACCTCTTCCGAGAACGCCGGTGCAAACTTCCTTGGCCCCTCCTGGTACGCGGGACCCAGGAACCTCCTCCGAGAATGCCGGTGCGAGCTTCCTTGGCCCCTGCTCCTGTGCGGACCTGGGAACCTCACCCGAGAACACTGGTGGGACTTCATCGGCCTCCACCGCCGGAGGCCGGTGAACCTCGCCCCTCCCTCACGTTGGCTTGTGAATAAAGTTTTTTTTTGCCTTGCCCACTTGCCTTTTCTCTGGCATTTGCTCTGGGGGTCGCATTAAAGCAAATCAGCTGGTGCCGAAACCCGGAAGGAGACCCCTCCTCAGGGCCTCCCAAGGTCCGAGGATCCTCCTCCTTTCACGCCCCAGACGAACCAGGACCTGGACATCGCTTTCCCCACCTCCAAGTCTCCTAGGGGTGAGTACCTTTTGCCTCTCTCTCATATTCCTTGGCCAGAAGTCCTGCGCAGGCCCAAGGCTTTTTTTTTTCCGGTCACCAGGTGACCCAGGGAAGTTCCCAAAGGCAGAGACGTCTGCCCAAAGGAACTCCATTCCGTTCCGTGGGAGACCCGTCCAGGATGGAGACGTCCGCCTGGAGGTAATCTCCATTCCGGCTCCGGGAGCCTCTCACCGGTCTCTGGTGGCTCCAAAGGATGCTTTGTAGCCAGGTAGAGTTCGGTTTCTGTTTCCGCCTATTGGTGAGTGGAAGGCAATGGGAAACCCCCAATCCAAAATACCTAGAGACTCCCCTTTAGGGTGTCTTCTAAAAAACCTCAAAACTTTGCAATTAGAACAAGATCTC